>NW_027168816.1:77500-92500 GCF_036898095.1 Palaemon carinicauda | reverse complement strand
CGCTGGCCACTGCGGGTTGGTGATGGTGGGAGGCTTTAGTCTGGTCGCTCATAGCAAACCAACCTAGTATGGGTGTCTCTGACTAGTACAGCTTTGCTGATCATGGTGATACACAAACCCTTTCACTACGTGAAGGTATCCCTATTGGGGAAGGGATGTATATAGATATATATATATATATATATATATATACACACACACATCCCTTTCCAAATAGGGATACCTTCACGTAGTGAAAGGGTTTGTGTATCACCATGATCAGCAAAGCTGTACTAAATATATATATAAATATATATATATATATATATATATTATACATACATGCATATCTATACATATATATATATATACATATATATATGTATATAAATATATATGTATATATATATATATATATATATTTATACATATATTTATATGTATATGTATATATATATATATATATATTATTTATACATTTATTTATATATATATATATATATGTATATATATATATATATATATATATTTATATATGCATATATATATATATATTTATATATATATATATATATATACATACATACATACATACATACATACATACATACATACACCAAACCAGTTTTCATAGTTATCTTCTAAAATAAGTAGCTATTTGGAAATTTAACCAATTTCATTTCTTACTTTATATTTGTAAACCTCAGAATATATATAAGTATATATTTTCCTTCTATAAATATCTCAAGATGAAATTACAAAGGTAACATTGAGTAATCATCTTCATTGGGTCTCATACCTATCTTTCCCTGACCCATGTTTCTCTAACTTTTCATTTCATTTTGCGATTAAGTTTTAATTTTATTTTATTGATTTTATAAATTTTTTTATTTTATTTCATTTTATTTTATTGTATTTTATTGTATCTTTTAAATTTAATTTAATTTTTTAAATTTTTTATAATTCAATCTAATTTTATCATTTAATTCAGTTTTATTTTATTTTATTTTATAAATTTTTGATATATTTTTATTTAATTTTATTATTTAATTTGATTTTATTTTATTCGCTTTTATAAATTTTTAATTGAATTTAATTTTATAAATTTTTTTATATAATTTAATTCAATTTTATCTGATTTAAATTTAAATTAATGTTATCTGATTTTAATTTGATTTAATGTTATCTGATTTTAATTTAATTTAATTTTATAGAATTTTAATTTAATTTAATTTTATTTTATTTAATTTCCTGAAGGAATGATAACCTAATCACGTCTTTGATCACTTTCCCTTAAGGTTTACACTGTCGAACGGTTCGTCGAACGCAGTTCGACAGACAATAGTTTGAAATGATGTTCGAACGTGTGAATGGGGTATTCGGTTGTCGAACACGTTCGTTGAACGGTTCGAAGAAAGCCTGTTCTCGCCTGACTTTTGTGTGTGTGTGGTGGGGGGGGGGGGGGTGGCCTTCATTGTCCACAAACCTTATGCATTTGTGACTTGACTCCACCTCTACGAACCGTTTGAGAAGCAGGTTCGAGAACCGGGTTCGACGAACCTTTCGGCCGTGTGAACCCCACTTTAGGTACAGTTGGCTTCATTAACTCCGTTACACTTCATAGGAAGCTAGGCAGACGTCAATGTACCGGAATTAATGCAGCCAACTGTACATGTTTCGGTTGAGGTGATGCTGGCAATTCTTCAATGAATTTTGGGCGATATATTTTCCCCTTTTTATCTTGCTCTTTCTTATATATCTTTTCTATTGCTCTTTCTTATAAGCCTTTTTTAACGGGGAGTAGAATTAGTTTTTCTTTGGTGATGTAAAATATAAGTTTTTTTATGACGTTTATATCAGAATTTAATGTGATATTTTAGCGCCATTTTTCGTCGATTTTCTTGTGATGTTTTAAAGATCATTATTATCTATGAGAGCAATTTAATGTAGACAATATATTGAATACTGCTAAGTGCTGCAACCGTGTATATGTATGTATATATATATATATATATATATAGGCCTACGTACACTAATGTACCAGAGCCGTCAAAAATGACGTCTAAATATTTAGATAGATATGCACACACACACACACACACACACACACATTTAACTCGTTCCACCACCCGCTCTTTTTCTTATTACAACCCGCTGGTTCGGCAATTTGTGGGAGTGTGGTATCCGAGTATACATCTCTGTGGTATATCCCCCTCACTAGGGTATGAATACCCCCTTCCCCCCTGAGCACTACGGGAAAAGTGTGTGTGTATATATATATATATATATATATATTACCACACAATATATAAAAAATTAAATTTAGGAAGAGGAAGGTAGATGGTCCCTTCGAAAGCTAAATAAATTTCATTTTTCATACATTGTGGGTTATTTCATTTATCATAAATACAAGGAAATAGTGTATTTTAATGTATGTATATATATGTGTGTGTGTGTATCTATATACACTGTTATAATTTTCATAATTAGAGTAATGATAATTTTGATCATTTCTTATAAATGTTGCAAAAAAAAAAAATATTTTTAGTAGGAACCGAGTTGATAACTATATTATTATTATTATTATTATTATTATTATTATTATTACTTGCTGAGCTACAACACTAGTTGGAAAAGCAAGATGCTATAAGCCCTGGGGCCCCAACAGGGAAAATAGCCCAGTGAGGAAAAATAACAAGGAAAAAAATATATTTTAAGAACAATGACATTTAAATAAATATTTGCTTTATAAACTATGAAAACTTTAACAAAACAAGAGGAAGAGAAACGAGATAGAATAGTGTGCCCGAGTGTACCCTCAAGCAAGAGAACTCTAACCCAAGACAGTGGAAGACCATGGTACAGAGGCTATGGCACTACCCAAGACTAGAGAGCAATGGTTTGATTTTGGAGTGTCCTTCTCCTAGAAGAGCTGCTTACCATAGCTAAAGAGTCTCTTCTACCCTTAACAAGAGGAAAGTGGCCACTGAACAATTACAGTGCAGTAGTTAACCCCTTTGGTAAGAAAGAATTGTTTGGTAATCTCAGTGTTGTCAGGTGTATGAGGACAGAGGAGAATCTTTAAAGAATAGGCCAGACTATTCGGTGTATGTGTAGGCAAAGGGAAAGTGAACCGTAACTAGAAAGAAGAATCCAATGCAGTACTGTCTGGCCACATAACTCTCTAGCGGTAGTATCTCAACGGGTGGCTGGTGCCCTGGCCAACCTACTACCTATAAATTCCAAAAAAGGGTTATAACGAAGCATTTGTAAAGATACCGATGAATACAAAGTTCAAATTTGTAGTTAATTTTTTTGAGTTATTATATCCTTACAAAAAGGTTATAACAAGAGTTTGAACATTATAGCTAATTTAATTTTAGTTATTATATCCATACGAAAAGGTTATAATAAGAGTTTGAACATTATAGCTAATATGTTTTTAGTTATTATATCCCTACAAAAAGGTTATAACAAGAGTTTGAGCATTGTAGTTAATATGTTTTTAGTTGTTATATCCCTACAAAAAGGTTATAACAAGAGTTTGAACATTGTGTTTCTTAATTTTTAAATCCCTACACAAAGGTTTAACAAGAGTTTGAACATTATAGTTAATGTTTTTTTTTTTAGTTATTATATCCCTACATGAAGGTTAAAGCAAGATTTTTGTAAAGGTATCAATGATTTCGAAGTGCAAAATTGTCGTTAATATTTATTATTATTATTATTATTATTATTATTATTATTATTATTATTATTATTTCTTCCTAATCTACAACCCTAGTTGGAAAAGCAGAATACTATAAGCCCGAGGGCTCCAACAGAGAAAATAGCCCAGGGAGGAAATGAAATAAGGTTACTACAAAGAAAAGTAATTAACAATATAAAATATTTTAAGAACAGTAACAAAATAAAAAAAAAATATTTCATACGTAAACTATAAAAACTTAATAAAAAAGAGGAAGAGAAATAAGATAGAATAGTGTGCCCTCAAGCAAGAGAACTCTACCCCAAGACAGTGAAAGACATATAATTATTCTGAACATTTTGTAAACCAGTTATTTTCATGATTGGCTAAAAGGGTTTATTTAACAGACTTCGTTCGCCTTTCACTTAGAGTAAGGCTCTATCACATTGTATGGGACTCATATATGTACTTATACTTATATTTATACTTATACTTATACTTATACTTATACTTCTTATACTTATTATAAGGTATTATGTAGAGCAGGTGTTTTGACCCGTCGTGCACCATACAGTTCATTCCCTAATTTCTCTCTCTCTCTCTCTCTCTCTCTCTCTCTCTCTCTCTCTCTCATAACTTGAATATTCTCTCCTTCGATATGCTATAAGCCCGAGGTCTCCAACAGGGAAAATAGCCCAGTGAGGAAAGAAAATAAAGAAATAAATAAACTACGAGAGAAGTAATTAATGAAAATAAAACATTCCTAATTCTCTCTCTCTCTCTCTCTCTCTCTCTCTCTCTCTCTCTCTCTCTCATAACTTGAATATTCTCTCCTTCGATATGCTATAAGCCCGAGGGCTCCAACAGGGAAAATAGCCCAGTGAGGAAAGAAAATAAACTCTCTCTCTCTCTCTCTCTCTCTCTCTCTCTTTCATAACTTGAATATTCTCTCCTTCGATATGCTATAAGCCCGAGGTCTCCAACAGGGAAAATAGCCCAGTGAGGAAAGAAAATCTCTCTCTCTCTCTCTCTCTCTCTCTCTCTCTCTCTCTCTCTCTCATAACTTGAATATTCTCTCCTTCGATATGCTATAAGCCCGAGGTCTCCAACAGGGAAAATAGCCCAGTGAGGAAAGAAAACAAAGAAATAAATAAACAACAGAAGTAATTAACAATGAAAATAAAACATTTTAAGAACAGTAACAACATTGAAATAAATCTTTCATATATAAAGTATTGAAACAGTTGTGCAACATTCATCATTTACGCAGGTGGGTAATGGGTCACAGAGAAGAGGCGAAGACGTAGAAAAAACTAGTATATAGACGAGAAGGATCTCTGAGAGACTCGTTGAACCTGGGGAAGCGAAGGAGAGCTAGCAAGGACCTACAGCCCGAGGGCTGATCATAGTGCGTCCACGCTTGGGACGAGAGTGAGGTCGAATTCTCTCTCTCTCTCTCTCTCTCTCTCTCTCTCTCTCTCTCGGTCGGCGCGTCAATGACCTTAGATGTCAGGATGCCAGAAGACTTTAAATCAATCAATCAACCTCTCTCTCTCTCTCTCTCTCTCTCTCTCTCTCGGCGCGTCAATGACCTTAGATGTCAGGATGCCAGAAAACTTTAAATCAATCAATCAATCTGTCAACCTCTCTCTCTCTCTCTCTCTCTCTCTCTCTCTCTCCTAGAAAACCAGCTTCATATACCATACAAAATCATCAGTCATATTATCTCTCTCTCTCTCTCTCTCTCTCTCTCTCTCTCCCCCCCTAGAGAACCAGCTTCATATAGCATACAAAACTATCAATCATATTCTCTCTCTCCCTCCCTCTCTCTCTCTCTCTCTCTCTCTCTCTCTCTCTCTCCTAAAAAACCAGCTTCATATAGCATACAAAATCATCAGTCATATTATCTCTCTCTCTCTCTCTCTCTCTCTCTCTCTCTCTCTCTTAGAAAACCCAGCTCCATATAGCATACAGAACCATCAGTCATATTCTCTCTCTCTCTCTCTCTCTCTCTCTCTCCCCTAGAGAACCAGCTTCATATAGCATACAAAACTATCAATCATATTCTCTCTCTCTCTCTCTCTCTCCTCTCTCTCTCTCCCCTAGAGAACCAGCTTCATATAGCATACAAAACCATCAGTCATATTCTCTCTCTCTCTCTCTCTCCTCTCTCTCTCTCTCTCTCTCTCCTAGAAAACCCAGCTCCATATAGCATACAGAACCATCAGTCATATTCTCTCTCTCTCTCTCTCTCTCTCTCTCTCTCCGTATCACACAGGGAAAACAAATAAGATACACCGAAAACCATCACAACTACGGACACCTGTAGCAATTTAAGTCACAAAGAAAGAAGATAAACACGACGACATATAATCGCTCCTCACACACACACGCGCACACACACACACACACACACACACGCAATCCTTACATAAAAGACGCCCTATTGCCGAGTCACCGTCGCTATGCAACCAGCGGCAAAAACTTGACCACTTCAAACAGGTCGGTTTTCCTTTCTTAAACCAGATGGAATTCCGACCTTAGATGCGCTCGGGAAGATGCTGATGATGATCAGTGTTGCCAGCTATAGGAATTTATCCCTAGATTTGGAGATTTTGGGTGGCTGATGGGGATATTCACCCTTTCACCCCCAAAGGACGTACCGGTACGTTCTTGCAAAACACTGTTAATTACATATTTTACATATTTTTTGATAATTTTTTGAGAAACTTCAGGCATTTTCCAAAAGAATGAGACCAACCTGACCTCTCTAGGACAAAAATTAAGCCTGTTAGAGCAATTTAAAACAAAAAATATAGCAAAATGTGCTAGAAATTTAACCTTATGGTGGGGGTAAAAGGGTTCAGTACAAATTTCCATGAAGAGACAGAGATGATTAAACCTTTATATTGTTGCAATTAGTTTGCTTGCACTTACATGCAGTAAAGTGAGTAATTAATGATTTAGTATAGCCTACAGGATCAGAAGAAAATATAATTGTGGACATGGGGAATTGTGGGTTGTTTTGGGGATTTTTTATCACGAGTTTTGGGGAATTTTAGACGCCCAACTGGCAACACTGATGATGATGATGGGCGGTGCGAGAGGAAGTAAAGGAAGGGAAGTGAAGGGAAATAAATAAGAGAGGGAAAGGGAGTTTTAACGTTTCGGGGGTATTGCATGTGAGGTCAGGGTACGATGGGAAAACCCAAAGTGCGTGTGGACATGGGAGGATGACGTGATTTGTTAATTACTGGTTCGATATACTTTCTCGGTTGCCCTCGTGAAACGAGGTCCCAAGGAGGTGGGGGAAGGACATAGGTATTGAGGAATGGGAGGTCCTATGAGATTGGAAATTAAATTTAGATTTACTTGAAAGTAACTAGTATTTCCCTTGGAAATAAAAGCCAGATGTCTTCCTTATTATTATTATTATTATTATTATTATTATTATTATTATTATTATTATTATTATTATTACTAGCTAAGCTACAACCCTTGTTGAAAACACTGGATGCTATAAGCCCAGAGTCTCCAATGAGGAAAATAGCCCAGTGAGGAAAAAAAAGGAAAATTGAATATTTTAAGAGTAACAACATTAAAATAAATATCTCCTATATAAACTATAAATAACAAAACAAAAGGAAGAGAAATAAGATAGAATAGTGTATCCGAGTGTATCTTCCTTGAAATAAAAACCAAATGTCTTTCTTATAATTCAGGTGATGAAACCTCTCGATATATTTCTAGTGTCTTCCCTGGAAATAAACCCAAATGTCTTTCTTATAATTCAGGAGGCGAGATAAACCTCTCGATATATTTCTAGTATCTTCCTTGGAAATAAAAACCAAATGTCTTTCTTATAATTCAGGAGGCGAGATAAACATCTCGATATATTTCTAGTATCTTCCTTGGAAATAAAAACCAAATGTCTTTCTTATAATTCAGGAGGCGAGATAAACCTCTCGATATATTTCTAGTATCTTCCTTGGAAATAAAAACCAAATGTCTTTCTTATAATTCAGGAGGCGAGATAAACCTCTCGATATATTTCTAGTATCTTCCTTGGAAATAAAAACCAAATGTCTTTCTTATAATTCAGGAGGCGAGATAAACCTCTCGATATATTTCTAGTATCTTCCTTGGAAATAAAAACAAATGTTTTTCTTATAATTCAGGAGGCGAGAAAAACCTCTCGATATATTTCTAGTATCTTCCTTGGAAATAAAAACCAAATGTCTTTCTTATAATTCAGGAGGCGAAATAAACCTCTATATGTATATCAAGGTTTATTTAAATGTCAAAGTTCACAAGGGTCACTTGAAAATCGCTTTCCTAAAGTTGTTTACATAATTCGCTAAATAGGTTTCAGTGTCCTGAATTCAAGTCGTTCGTCTATACGCATCTAAACCGTATTTTGCTTTTGCAATTATATAATTTCAACCCGTAATTATTCGTTGGCTACCATTTGCTGTTCAAGTCTCTACTTAATACTTTTTATTTTCTTTGCTCTCGATAATAACAACTCTGGAGTTATGAAATTATTATATATAATAATGTATTTCCTGTCCCATTCGCTGAAGAGGGTTAATGACGCCAATTCTTATGAAAAAAAATCATAATTTTGTAATTTTGAACTTTCTCCTTTTCATCAGTTTGTGAAAGGCTTTTTTGAACATTTTAAAGTAGTATGAACATATCCATTACGCTGTATGAAAATTAACTTATTTAATGAGCTATATGACGTACTTTGATTTATTCAAGTAAATACAACTTATAAAGTACATTATTTAACAGTAATTTTCTCTGAAGAGATATAGGAATTAAATTTATTATTATTATTATTATTATTATTATTATTATTAGCTAAGCTACATTAATTTACCCATATCCTCTGTACCATGGTCTTCCACTGTCATGGGTTAGAGTTCTCTTGCTTGAGGGTACACTTATTATTATTACTAGCTAAGCTACAGTAATTTCCCCATAGCCTCTGTACCATGGTCTTCCACTGTCATGGGTTAGAGTTCTCTTGCTTGAGGGTACACTCGGGCCCGCTATGATCTTGTTTCTCTTCTTCTTGTTTTGTTAGTTTATATAGTAGACATTTATTTTAATGTTACTCTTCTTGAAGATTTTATTTTTCCTTGTTTCCTTTCCTCACTGGGCTATTTTCCCTGTTGGAGGCTCTGGACTTGTAGCATCCTGCTAATCCAACTAGGGTTGTAGCTTTGCAAATGATGATAGACAATAATAATAATAATAATAATAATAATTATTATTATTATTATTATTTATTTATAACAATAGGAATAAATGATAATAATAATAATAATAATAATAATAATAATAATAATAATAATAATAATAATAATAATAATAACAGATATAGGAAATAAATTAATGTAACATTATTATTATTATTATTATTATTATTATTATTTTTATTGTTATTATTATTACTAGTTAAGCTACAACCCTAATTGGAAAAACAGGATGCTATAAGCCCAGGGGATCCAACAGTGGGGAAATAAGGAAATGAATAAACTATATGAAAAGTAATGAATAAACATTATAGAATATCTTAAGATAAATAACAACATTAAAATATATCTATCATTTAAAAATATGAAGACAGAATCATGCCAGCCTCTTCAACATACAAAATATTCGCTGCAAATTTGAATTACTGAAGTTCCAACGATTGAACTGCCTGTTATGGAAGATCATTTCCACAGTCTGGTCGCAGCTGGAATAAAACTTGTATTATTATACCCAGTGTTGATAGTATCACTGTTTCTAATGGATAAATTTCTTCTTGATGGGAATATTTCATTGTTGTCGGGAAAACGAAAACGGGAAAACGAAAACAGAAACAAAGGTAGAATGGAAACTATTTATAAATATTCAAGTTAGAAATATTGTTGTTGTTGTTGTTGTTATTATTATTATTATTATTGTTATTATTATTATTGTTGTTATTGTTGTTATTATTATTATTATTATTATTATTATTGTTGTTGTTGTTGTTGTTTTTATTATTATCATTATTATTATTATTATTATTATTATTGTTGTTATTATTATTATCATTATTATTATTATTATTATTATTATTATTATTATTATTTTTATTATTGCTGTTGTTATTATTATTTGCTAAGCTACAACCATTATTATAAAATATTCAAGTTTTAAAATAAAAATATGGTTCATGAAGCTCTCAGGAGCGCTGATTGTAATATATTGTAATTAAGACTTTCACAATGTCTGTAGTTGTTGCAAATTACTCGGTAATTTATTCATCTTCAGGGGCTGCAAGAATGGCCAGGCTTTCGAGTAACTAAATACTGGTTTAACGAAGTTATGAAATCAGTGTGACTATATATATATGTATATATATATATATATATATATGTATATGTATAAATATATATATATATATATATATATTATATTTATATATATATATATATATATATTTATAAATATATATACATATATATATAATATATATATATATTTATTTATTTATTTACATATATATATATATATATATATATATTTATAAATATATATACATATATATGATATATATATGTATATATATATATAATATATATATATATATATATATATATACTTATTAATCAGTATTCTTTCCAGTTAAAACCTATGAAAGTACATAATCACTTGTTTTGTTTCATTGTAGATAATAGCCGATGCTATTTTCTGAACGATACATTATTTATTCATATATGTAAATATAATTTTTTCTCTTATTAATAGATTCTTGTAATGAATAGCATTAAATTCAGTTTATTTTCTCTTTAGAGCGCCATATTCAATACTGAATTTCACAGAATTTCATTATGAAATAAATTCCGCAAAATTATGCCATGGACTCCACTATAGTCCATTTCTTTTAGCGATGCATATTTGCACCGACTCGCAGCGGTGCCCTTTTAGCTCGGAAAAGTTTCCGGATCGCTGATTGGTTGGACAAGATAATTCTAACCAATCAGCGATCAGGAAACTTTTTCCGAGCTAAAAGGGCACCGCTGCGAGTCGGTGCAAATATGCATCGCTAAAAGAAATGGACTATAGGTGGATATCATTTTTGCAAATCGAAAACCGCATCGTATATTATAGAAATTATTTCTCTGTTAATATTTTGGAAATCGATAAATTTGATATTTAAGGGAACTCTTCCTCACTCGATTTCAGAAATTTAAACGACCAACTGGATATAATTTTTGCAAATCGAAAACCGCATCGTATATTATAGAAATTATTTCTCGGTTAATATTTTGGAAATCGATAAATTTGATATTTATGGGAACTCTTCGGTATTAACTCTCAATTTCAGAAATTTAGTATATTATAGAAATTATTTCTCGGTTAATATTTTTGGAAATCGATAAATTTGATGATATTTATGGGAACCCTTCGGTATTTACTCTCAATTTCAGAAATTTAGTATATTATAGAAATTATTTCTGGGTTAATATTTTGGAAATCTATAAATTTGATATTTATGGGAACTCTTCCTCACTCGATTTCAGAAATTTAAACGACCAACTGGATATAATTTTTGCAAATCGAAAACCGCATCGTATATTTTAGAAATTATTTTTGGGATAATATTTTGGAAATCGATAAATTTTGATGATATTTATGGGAATTCTTCCTCCGGTATCAACTCTCGATTTCAGAAATTTAAACGAGTTAAATCAAAGACTTGATTATCCGTGCGAAAGGTTTAGTCCATTGATTACACCTAGGTAGTAGGTTGGCCAGGGCACCAGCCACCCGTTGAGATACTACCGCTAGAGAGTTATGGGGTCTTTTGACTGGCCAGACAGTACTACATTGGATCCTCCTCTCTGGTTACGGTTCATTTTCCCTTTGCCTACATACACACTGAATAGTCTGGCA
Source organism: Palaemon carinicauda (assembly GCF_036898095.1). Lineage (NCBI taxonomy): Eukaryota > Metazoa > Arthropoda > Malacostraca > Decapoda > Palaemonidae > Palaemon > Palaemon carinicauda. The sequence continues at coordinate 80,895 of NW_027168816.1, read as the reverse complement.
TATTCTTTACATATTCTCCTCTATCCTCATACACCTGACAACACAGATTACCAAACAATTCTTCATCACCCAAGGGGTTACTGCACTGTAATTGTTCAGTGCCACTTTCCTCTTGGTAAGGGTAGAAGAGACTCTTTAGCTATGGTAAGCAGCTCTTCTAGGAGAAGGACACTCCAAAATCAAACCACTGTTCTCTAGTCTTGGGTAGTGCCATAGCCTCTGTACCATGGCCTTTCACTGTCTTGGGTTAGAGTTCTCTTGCTTGAGGGTACACTCGAGCACACTCTCCTATCTTATTTCTCTTCCTCTTGTTTTGTTAAAGTTTTTATAGTTTATATGTTAGATATTTATTGTTGTTACTCTTCTTAGAATATTTTATTTTCCTTTTTTCCTTTCCGCACTGAGCTATTTTCCCTGTTGGAGCCCCTGGGCTTATAGCATACTGCTTTTCCAACTAGGGTTGTAGCTTAGTAAGTAATAATAATAATAATAATAACTGGACAGTCTTTCCTTTCAACCCCCCCTCCCCCCCCCCCCTCACCCCCTCAAGGACTCCTCTAGGTGAGAAAGGCAGTGAGGAAAGGTTAGATGGTGATGGAGTTCGAAGTCTAAAGATGACCTTATTTAGGGCATCAAGAGTCCGAACATGCGGCGAATGTTTTTATGGAATATATTAAAATATATTTATTTATGGAATATATTAAAATATATTTATTTATGGAATATATTAAAATATATTTATTTATGGAATATATTGAAATATATTTATTTATGGAATATATTAAAATATATTTATTTTTGGAATATATTAAAATATATTTATTTATGGAATATATTGAAATATATTTAATTATGGAATATATTAAAATATATTTTAATGTTGTTACTGTTCTTGAATATTTCCTATTAATTGTTCATTACTTCTCATAGTTTATTTATTTTCTCATTTCTTTTCCTCACTGGGCTATTTTTACAGGCTGACATAAGTTTCTTTTTATAGTTTATTTATGGAATATATTAAAATATATTTTAATGTTGTTACTGTTCTTGAATATTTCCTATCATTTGTTCATTACTTCTCATAGTTTATTTATTTCCTCATTTCTTTTCCTCACTGGGCTATTTTCACCTGTTGGAGCCCTTGGGCTTATAGCATCCTGCTTTCCCAACTAGGGTCGTAGCCTAAAGGTTTAAATACCGCTCATGAATGCCAGAGGCAAGGGACACTGACATTGCCCTATCAAGCAGGACAATGCCCTAGAGACTGACCATATATCAGATGATCAGCGTCCAAGCTCCCTCTCCACCCAAGCTAGGACCAAGGAGGGCCAGTCAATGGCTGCTGATGACTCAGCAGGTGGACCTATAGGCTCTCCCAAACCCCCATCCTTAGCTGTCAAAGATGGTTAGGTTGCAGCAACCAAGGAACTAACGAGTTTGAGCAGGACTCGAACCCCACTCTGGCGTTCGCTAGTCAGGGACGTTACCACATCAGCCACCACAATCCTAAGCTAAAATGGTAATAAAAATAATAATGATAATAATAATAATAATAATAATAATAATAATAATAATGATGATGATGATGATAATATTAATAAGAATAGTAATAATGATAATAACAATAATGATAATAATAATAATAATAATAATAATAATAATAATGATAATAGGAATGATAATAATATTAATGATAATAATATTGATGATAATAATAATAATAATATTTATAATAATAATAACAATAGTAATAAAAACATTAATAACAATAATAATAATAATAATAATAATAATAATTCTAATAACAACAACAACAACAACAACAACCTCTGCCTCTCCCCCAAGCTTTAGTTACTGAGCATCCTACAGCATCCTACTCAACAGAGACGCAGATGGAGTACAATTAAGAGGGGGTCCTTTCTAACGGAGTCAATGGGTCGCGCAGATGATGCTGAACTAAACTGAACAGAGAGAGAATGTTAGTTTAATAGCTTGAACATCCTGAGTGAACCGGTTTTTATCGGAGCGTTCTGGAATAGTCTGTTCGTCTCTCAAGATGTTGCTGTTATTTCATAATATTGTTGTTGTTGTTGTTGTTATTATTATTATTATTGTTATTATTATTGTTGTTTTTATTATTATTATTATTATTATTGTTGTTGTTGTTTTTATTATTATTATTGTTTTTATTATTATTGTTATTATTTTTATTATCATTATTGTTGTTATTATTGTTATTATTATTATTATTGTTATTATCATTATTATTATTATTACTATTGTTGTTGTTGTTGTTATTATTATTATTATTATTATTATTATTATTGTTGTTGTTTTTGTTGTTATAACTGTTATTATTATTTTGATTATTATTATTATTATTATTATTATTATTTTCATTAGTGTTATTATTATTATTATTGTTTTTATTATTATTATTATTATTATTATTATCATTAGTGTTATTATTATTATTATTATTATTATTATTGTTATTATTATTAGCTAAGCTACAACCATAGTTGGAAAAGCAAGATGCTATAAGCCCAAGGGCTCCAACAGGGAGGAAAGGAAATAAGGAAATAAATAAACGATCTGAGAAATAATGAACAATTAAAATAAGATAATCTAAAAAACAGTAACAACATTAAAACAGATATTTCCTATATAAACTATAAAAAGACTTATGTCAGCCTGTTCAACATAAAAACATTCGCTGCAAGTTTGAACTTTTGAAGTTCTACCGATTCAACTATCCGATATTATTGGATATAAGAATCATGTTAAAAATATTTTCACTAATCAGTATGTTTCTAACTTAAAAACATATTTAGAAAAATAATAAAATAAAAATTTAATTTTATCATGTATTAGATGTTATAATGTATATACAAAAATGTAAAATATAATTTGTTAAGGAAATATTTCTTTGTAAAAGGAAAAAAAAATGTATGTTAAGAAAATGTAATTGTATTTTCATAATAAAAGATAAAAAAAAAGAATTAGGAAGATCATTCCACAACTTGGTCACAGCTGGAATAAAACTTCTAGAATACTGTGTAGTATTGAGCCTCATGATGGAGGAGGTCTGGCTATTAGAAGTAACTGCATACCTATAGTCCATTTCTTTTAGCGAGGCAGATTTGCACCGACTCGCAACGGTGCCTTTTAGCTCGGAAAAGTTTCCTGATCGCTGATTGGTTAGAATTATCTTGTCCAACCAATCAGCGATCAGGAAACTTTTCCGAGCTAAAAGGGCACCTCTGCGAGTCGGTGCGAATATGCCTGGCTAAAAGAAATTGACTATAGTATTACGAACAGGATGGAACTGTCCAGGAAGATCTGAATGTAAAGGATGATCAGAATTATGAAAAATTTTGTTTTTTATATCATAA
>NW_027168816.1:55000-72500 GCF_036898095.1 Palaemon carinicauda | reverse complement strand
TAGTAGTAGTAATAATAATAATAATAATATTAATAATACTACTACTACTACTACTACTAATAATAATAATAATAATAATAATAATGATAATAATATTTTTAGATAAATTTATCTCCTCTATCTGTTCAGGGTTAATTACTGTAGCTTAGCTAGTAGTAGTAGTCGTAGTAGTAGTAATAATAATAATAATAATAATAATAATAATAATAATAATATTAATAATACTACTACTACTACTAATAATAATAATAATAATAATAATAATGATAATAATATTTTTAGATAAATTTATCTCCTCTATCTGTTCAGGGTTAATTACTGTAGCTTAGCTAGTAGTAGTAGTCGTAGTAGTAGTAATAATAATAATAATAATAATAATAATAATAATAATAATAATAATAATAATAATAACATGTAGACAAAAGAATTTAAGTGTCACAAACAAAGCAATTACTTTGTTCGCATCTAACTTAGATTCCCCAATAGAGTTGAGACGTTCCAAGTTTTTAACGTTATTGTGACAAGTTCTTCATTTCCTTGGTTATTATTATTATTATTATTATTATTATTACAAGCTAAGCTACAATCCTAGTTGGAATAGCAGGATGGTATAAGCCCAGGGGCTCCAATAGGGAAAGTAGCCCAGTGAGGAAAGGAAAAAAGGAAAAATTAAATTTTTTAAGAAAAATAAGAACATTATAAGTATATACACTATATAAACTTGAACAAAACAAGAGGAAGAGAAATTAGAAAGAATAGTGTGCCTGAGTGTACCCTCAAGCAAGAGAACTCCAACCCTAGACAGTGGAAGACCATGGTACAGAGGCTATGGCACTACCCAAGACTAGAGAACATTGGTTTGATTTCGGAGTGTCCTGCCTGAAGAGCTGTTTACCATAGCTAAAGAATCTCTTCTACCCTCACCAAGAGGAAAGTGGCCACTGAACAATTACATTGCAGTAGTTAACCCCTTGGGTGAAGAAGAATTGTTTGGTAATCTCAGTGTTCTCAAGTGTATGAGGACAGAGGAGAATATGTAAAGAATAGGCCAGAAACAAGAACGTGAGATAATCACTTGGGTGAAGAATGATTGATACAGGCTGTTTGCATAAAAAAAAAATACGTGTGTGGTTTCTGATTGGTATTGCTCCTTTGTTTGAGAAAGATTTTGACATATGTTGAAATAATTGTTGCTAGAACTATTGTTAACTTGTGATTGGTTGTATTTTTACGCCTGGAGGATATAGTTGTATGAAGTTGGAATACATCTCAACTTTATATTATGAAGAACAAGTGTTGGTCTATTTATATGCTGTATATATGAGACCATTTGCGTCAATAGGCGTAGGTGATGATGATAATTATGATGATGATATATATATATATATATATATATATATATATATATATATATATATATATACGGTATTGTACATTTATTTATATATATACATACATATATATATATATATATATATATATATATATACATATATATATATACATATATATATATATATATATATATATATATGTATGTATAAATATATACTAGCGTTTTATAATTATGAAAGGGAGGGGTTGGGAAGGGCTGAATCTTTCACAAATCCCACTGGAACACATATTTATAACTTCTTTATATGTTATAAAGATAGATGAGTAGATAAATATTATAAAGATTGAAATGTGTTTATGAATATTAAAATATTACGGTTATTATCCGATTTTCTCCGTTAGGAGAATCATATATTTAAACTAAAGAGGCACTCAGTAGTGCGCAGACCTCCGCCGCGGCAGCTTATTTCTCGACCCTTTTGCTCGACCTTAACCTTGACCTTGGACCTTAACTTTTATTAATTGGCATGGATTTTTATACACTCAAATATGATCCAAGTTTGAAATCTCTGTGACAACGATGTCCAAACTTACAACTGATTGTTTGAATTGGACTTTTTTCTTGACTATGAACTTGGCCTTTGACCTTGACCTTCTAAATTTTAATCATTTCCAGCTTTTTGCATAACAGTTAATCCCTACAAGTTTCATTACTCCGATTAAAATTTTGACCAGGAGCACACACACAATGGACATTTTGCTTGACTGTGACCTTGACCTTTGACCTGAACCTTCTGAAATTTAATCAATTCTAACTTTCTATATAACAGTTAATCCCTGTAAGTTTCATTACTCCGATTAAAATTGTGGTCTGGAAGCTGTTCACAAACAAACACGCACACAATGGACATTTTGCTTGACTGTGACCTTGACCTTTGACCTGAACCTTCTGAAATTTAATCAATTCTAACTTTCTATATAACAGTTAATCCCTGTAAGTTTCATTACTCCGATTAAAATTGTGGTCTGGAAGCTGTTCACAAACAAACACGCACACAATGGACATTTTGCTTGACTGTGACCTTGACCTTTGAATTTGACCTTCCGAAGTTTAATCATTTCCAACTTTCTATATAACAGTTAATCCCTGTAAGTTTCATTACTCTACGATTAAAATTGTGGCCAGGAAGCTATTCACAAACAAACATACACACACGATGGGTATTTTGCTTGACTGTGACCTTGACCTTTGACTTAGACCTTCCAAAATTTAATCATTTCTAGCTTTTTACTTAACAGTTAATCCAAGCAAGTTTCATTACTCTACGATTAATATTGTGGCCAGGAAGCTGTTTACAAACACACACACACACACATAAACAAAGGACATTATGCTTGACTGTGAATTTAACCTTCGACCTTGACCTTCCAAAATTTAAACATTTCCAGCTTTTAACATAACAGTTGATCCCTGCAAGTTTCATGACTGCAATTAATATTGTGGCCAGGAACCTGTTCACAAGCAAACACACAAAATAGGGGCGTAAACATAACCTTCTTCCAACTTCGTTGGCGGAGGTAATAACCGGATATCCAAGAGCATTAGCGAGATGCTAATTGGAATTGATATCACCGTAATCTCAGTTGTGGGACTTAATTAGAATAACCTTTGGTCGATGAATCATGACTCATCCGTATCCTTGGCCGAGTCTCTGTTTCAAGAATCAGACTTAGCTAAACAGACTGCAGAGATTTTATTGTTTTCCATCTCTCGTATGTCAAGATTCGAAGGAAAACTATTTTTTTCTTCGCTTCCTGGAGACGAGTTCAATTGCAATAGCGTTCTTTTAAGGCAGTGGTTCCCAAACTATCTTACCTGACGCCCCCTTTTTGCTTCCAGTAGACTTGTACGCCCCCACTCCTCTCTTTTTTTATATGAAAAGATTCTTACATTTATTTCTTAGCCTTGTACAGGAAAACAGATTTCTGTTTGTATTACATTTTAATAATGAAAGCCACTCAAACAAATAATAGTACATTCCAGTAACTAAAAACGAAACATTTTGTTCAAAGTGAGCGAAAAAAAGTTTGAACAATAGCAAATTGGCAAAATTGAGTTGCAATTTTAAGAATAGATAATTTGAAACCATGGCATATAATATTTGGTAATACTTATGGGACTAAGGCACAATTTCTGGTCAAATTTAGTGAGATGGATGCTGCTGCTTCTTCCTCACAAGATCAAAAATTCTAGGATTGAAGGATGTCAGCGCACAACGCAAATCATTTTCTACATCAAGTCGGTTGCGCTGTTTTGTTTTCAGAATAACAAGAGCAGAAAATCCTGCTTCACAAAGATAAGTAGAAGAAAAGGGAAGAATCACACTAAGTGCTTCTTCACCTACTTTTGGGTACATGGCGAGATATTTCATCCAAAACTCTTCTAACTTCATTGTTTCAAACAAGTAATTTCGAGCAGATAACTTCACGCCCCCCCCCCCCTTGTATCGTCCTCACGCCCCCCTAGTGAGGCGCGCCCCCCAGTTTGGGAACCACTGTTTTAAGGTTATAGGTAATGTTTTTATTTTTATAGCCTGATTGGTAACGTCTCTGCCTGGTGTTTGCCAGTCGGGGGTTCGAGTCCCGCTCAGACTCGTTAGTGCCATTAGTGTCTGCAACCTTACCATCCTTGTGAGCTAAGGTTGGGGGTTTGGGGGAGCCTATAGGTCTATCTGCTGAGTCATCAGCAGCCACTGCCTGGCACTCCCTCATCCTAGCTTGGGTGGAGAGGAGGCCTGGTTGCTGATCATATAATATATGGTCAGTCTCTAGGGCATTGTCCTGATTGCTAGGGCAATGTCACTGTCCCTTGCCTCTGCCATTCATGAGCGACCTTTAAACCTTTGAACCTTTTAAAGATGAGAAAATATTTGCTTTGGGTGTTTTGAAGGCAAGAAATATTGGCAAAGCTAAATTTTATTAATTAGTTTTAGAATTAATTCATTGATTTAATTTTGTTCTCATATTTAGGAGTATGATTGTAAACCTGAATTAATTCTTCACTTAATTCCTCCACCTCTCTCTCTCTCTCTCTCTCTCTCTCTCTCTCTCTCTCTCTCTCTCTCTCTCTTTTCAAAAGTTCAAACGGGCAGCTCTTTTTTTTTTTTTTTTTTTTTTTTTTTAGTAAAACCGGTTAACATAAATTTCAATTTATAATTTATATATGGAAGATCTATTTTAATGTTGATACTGTTCTTGAAATATTTAATTTCGATTGTTTATTACTTCACTTGTAGTTTATTTACTTTTTTCCTATCCTCACTGGGTTATTTTTTCCCTGTTGGAGGCCTTGGGCTTATAGCATCCTGCTTTTCCAACTACGGTTGTAACTTAGTTAATAATAATAATAATAATAATAATAAAGTTAATGATAATTAATCATTGATGTTGTGGCCTGATTGGTAACGTCTGTCTGGCGTTTCCCAGTCGGGGGTTCGAATCCCGCTCAGACTCGTTAGTTCCTTTAGTGTCTGCAACCTCACCATCCTTGTGAGCTAAGGTTGGGCGGGTTTTGGGGAGCCTATAGGTCTATCTGTTGAGTCATCAGCAACCATTGCCTGGCCCTCCCTGGTCCTAGCTTGGGTGGAGAGAGGGCTTGGGCGCTGATCATATATTGTCAGTCTCTTGGGCCTTGTATTGCTCGCTAGGGCAATGTCACTGTCCCTTGCCTCTGTCATTCACGAGCGACCTTTAAACCTTATTAATCTCTAATGATAATTAATCATTAATAATAATATTTAATAGTAATAATTAACAATAATCTAAGTATATGTATACGCAAATTAACACCCCGTCTATCAACCAACCTATACTCAATTTTTTTTAATGAGGTGCATTTGCACTTGACTCGCAGCGGTGCCCTTTTAGCTCGGAAATGTTTCCTGTTATCTGATTGGTTAGAATTATCTTATCCGACCAATCAGCGATCAGGAAACTTTTCCGAGCTAAAAGGGCACCCCTGCGAGTCGGTGCAAATCTGCCTCACTAAAAAGAATTGACTATAGTTGAAATTTCATACATATTTCCATCTTCTTTCTTATACTCAGTATTTTCCCCCATTTCAAGAAGATCCAGAATAAGTATAATCTTGAAAAGGTGTTTTGGAAACGAGGTCAGAGTTTTGTAATTGAGAAATGCTCTTTAACCCTTTTACCCCCAAAGGACGTAATGGTACGTTTCACAAAACTCATCCCTTTACCCCCATGGACATACCGGTACGTCCTTGCAAAAAAATGCTATTTAAAACTTTTTTTTTTTGCATATTTTGATAATTTTTTGAGAAAATTCAGGCATTTTCCAAGAAAATGAGACCAATCTGACCTCTCTATGACAAAAATTAAGGCTGTTAGAGCAATTTAAAAAATATATACTGCAAAATGTGCTAGAAAAAAATAACCCTTGGAGGTTAAGGGTTGGAAATTTCCAAATACCCTGGGGGTAAAAGGGTTAATGTACAAAATTACGTCCGATTTATCAGTCCTCGAGGCAGATTCAAAGCTCGGTGTGGACAGCTGGAACTCGTCGGGTCGTGAGAAAATCTCAACGTTCGCATATGTCCAGATAACTTATCTGGAACTGGATTCCAGATGGAGTGAGGGGGAAGAAAGGCATATTTTTTTTTAATGTGTTAAATTAGATTAATTTTAGATTAATTAAATTGATTAGATTAATTTTAGATTGATTAAATTAATTAGATTAATTTTAGATTAATTAAATTAATTAGATTAATTAATTTTGTTTTCAAAAGATTCTGCTTTTTCTTTGAATGTGTAAAATAAGGTTAATTTTTTTGAAAAAATTGTTTTCTAAAGATTGCTTTTTCTTTGAATGTGTAAAATAAGGTTAATTTTTTTAAAAAATTTGTTTTCAAAAGATTCTGCTTGTTCTTTCAATGTGTAAAATAAGATTAATTCTATAAATATGTTTGTTTTCAAAAAATTCTGCTTGTTCTTTAAATGCGTAAAATAAGGTTAATTCTATAAATGTGTTTGTTTTCAAAAGATTCTGTTTGATACCTCCGCCAACGAAGTTGGAAGGAGGTTATGTTTCCGCCCCTGTTTGTGGGTTTGTTTGTGTGTGTTTGTTTATGAACAGCTTCCTGGCCACAATTTTAATCGTAGAGTAATGAAACTTGCAGGGATTAACTGTTATGTAAAAAGCTGGAAATTATTAAATTTTGGAATGTCAAGGTCAAAGGTCAAGGTCACAGTCAAGCAATATGTTCATAGTGTGTGTGTTTGTTTGTGAACAGCTTCCTGACCACAATTTTAATCGTAGAGTAATGAAACTTGCAAGGGTTAACTGTTTATGTAAAAAGCTGAAAATGATTAAATTTTGGAATGTCAAGGTCAAAGGTTAAGGTCACGGTCAAGCCAAATGTCCAATTCACGTAATCAGCCATAAGTTTGGACGTTGCTGTCACAGAGACTTCAAACTTAGTTCATATTTGAGTGTATGAAAATCCACGCCAATTGATACAAAGTTCAAGGTCGAGCATCGGTCGAGAAATAATCTGCAGTGGCGGAGGTCTGTGCTCTCCTGAGTTGCCCCTCTGGTTTCGTTTTATTTTGAACGTGAGAGATCCATTTCTGAATATGTAAAATTAGATTAATTCTATAGATATAGTTATTTTAAAAACAAGTTTTTAAAAAAGAGCTTTTTGTTTTGGTGAGAAAAGTTTTATTGGCCGTTCAAGTATTTATCACATTTTTTATTTACCTCATAAATAAAATATATATTAAATAAATTGAATGAAAATAATAAATAAATTATATTTTTCCATTGATATATATTTTTTTTCTTCCTAAACTTAAGCTTGACTCATTAGTCTGGTATATCTCTTTTTTTAATAATCTTTTTCACCATTACCTCTCTTCTCTTTTTTTCTCCTTCTTCTTTCTTTTCCCTTGGTTCGGCATCTGATTTTATTGTGAATGTTTATTTTCGAAATATTCAGTTTTTTTTTCCTTTAATTTTGAGCCTTAGAGATCCATTAACAGCATCAAAGCAAGTCGTACCTCTTCCCTTTTCTCTCTCTCTCTCTCTCTCTCTCTCTCTCTCTCTCTCTCTCTCTCTCTCTCTCTGCTGAGTCATCAGCAGCCATTGCCTGGCCCTACATGGTCCTAGCTTAGGTGGAGAGGAAGCTTGGGGGCCTAATCATATGTATGTATATATGGTCAGTCTCTAGGGCATTGTCCTACTCGATAGGGCAATGTCACTGTCCCTTGCTCCTACCATTCATGAGTGGCCTTTAAACCTTTAAACCTGCTTCTTTATTTGCTTCTTTCATTGTTTCTTTCTTCCCCCATGGTTTGCCATTTGATTTTATTCTTAAAATTTATATATTTTCAAAATATTGTCTTTTTATCCTTTAGTTTTGAGCCCCAGATATCCATTAACAGAATAAAAGAAAGTTAACTCTCTTCCCTTTTTTTTATATCTGCTTCTTTCTTTGCTTCTTTCATTGTTTCTCTCTTTCCCCATGGTTTGCCATTTGATTTTATTCTTAAAATTTATATATTTTCAAAATATTGACTTTTTATCCTTTTATTTTGAGCTTCAGAAATCCATTAACAGAATAAAAGAAAGTTAACTCTCTTCCTTTTTTTTATATCTGCTTCTTTCTTTGCTTCTTTCATTGTTTCTTTCTTTCCCCATGTTTTGGCATCTGATTTTATTCGAAAAAATTATATATTTTCAAAATATTGTCTTTTTATCCTTTAGTTTTGAGCTTCAGAAATCCATTAACAGAATAAAAGAAAGTTAACTCTCTTCCCTTTTTTCTCTCTCTGATTCTTTCTTTGCTTCTTTCATTGCTTCTTTCTTTCCCCATGGTTTGCCATTTGATTTTATTCTTAGAATTTATATATTTTCAAAATATTGTCTTTATATCCTTTTATTTTGAGCTTCAGAAATCCATTAACAGAATAAAAGAAAGTTAACTCTTCCCTTTTTTATATCTGCTTCTTTCTTTGCTTCTTTCATTGCTTCTTTCTTTCTCCATGGTTTGCCATTTGATTTTATTCTTAAAATGTATATATTTTCAAAATATTGTCTTTTTATCCTTTAGTTTTGAGCTTCAGAAATCCATAAACAGAATAAGAGAAAGTTAACTCTTCCCTTTTTTTATATCTGCTTCTTTCTTTGCTTCTTTCTTTCTCCCTGGTTTGACATATGATTTTATTCTTAAAATTTACATATTTTAAAAATATTGTTTTTTTATCCTTTACTTTTGAGCTTCAGAAATCCATTAACAGAATAGAAGAAAGTTAACTCTCTTCCCTCTCTGCTTCTTTCTTTGCTTCTTTCATTGCTTCTTTCATTGCTTCTTTCTTTCCCCATGGTTTGCCATTTGATTTTATTCTTAAAATTTATGTATTTTCAAAATATTGTCTTTTTATCCTTTAGTTTTGAGCTTTAGAAATCCATAAACAGAATAGAAGAAAGTTAATTCTCTTTCTTTTTTTATATCTGCTTCTTTCTTTGCTTCTTTCTTTGCTTCTTTCATTGCTTCTCTCTTTCTCCTGAAATTACGAAGGAACTTCGTGGGACTGCGAGAGTCGAAACGAGGTTACCGAAGGATTTATTCCCTCGGAGCCCATTCAAGGCGCTTCATTTGATGTGATATTTAACCTCGTTCCAACTCCGAGGGAAGATCTCACTCTGGAGGACGTCGGAGACAGGGGAAATTGGAAACGGCTTTCCTGGAATAGCGACCCTGCATGGCGGGAGAAGAAGAAGAAGAAGAAGAAGAAGAAGAAGAAGAAGAAGAAGAAGAAGAAGAAGAAGAAGAAGAAGAATAAGGAAGAAAAAAAAGAAGGAAGAAGAAGAAAGAAGAAAAAAAGATGATTTAAGAAGAGAAGAAGAAAGAGGAAAGAAATAGAAAAAGAAGATTAAAGAAGAAAAAAGAAGAAAGAAGAAAAAAATAAGAATGAAGAAGAAAAAAGCAGCAAAGAAACTGATAAAAGAATAAGAAGAAGAAGAAGAAGAAGAAGAAGACAAAAGAAAAAAAAGAAGAAGAAGAAAAAAGAAGAAAGAAAAAAAAAAGATTTAAGAAGAAAGAGAAAAAAAAGAAAGAAATAGAAAAAGAAGATTAAAGAAAAAAAATAATAAAGAAATAGAAAAAGATTAAAGAAAAAAAATAAGAAAAAAGAAGAAAAAAGGAAAAAAAGAAAATAGGTAAATAATTAGAAAGAAGAAAAAACACAGCAGAAAAACTGATAAAAGAAGAAGAAGAAGAAGACAAAAGAAAAAAAGAAGAAAGAAGAAGAAAAAAGAAGAAAGAAAAAAAGATTTAAGAAGAAAAAGAAGAAAAAAGAAGAAAGAAATAGAAAAATAAGATTAAAGAAGAAAAATAAGACAAAAGAAGAAAAAGGGAAAAAAAGAAAAAAGGAAAAAAATAATTAGAAAGAAGAAAAAAACACAGCAGAAAACCAAATAAAAGAATAAGAAGAAGAAGAAGAAGAAGAAAAAAGAAGAAGAAAAAACGAAGAAGAAGAAAAAAGAAGTAGTTCCAGCTCAGAGGAACCATTATCACGCGAACGATTGCAAAACAGGATAACAGACCAAAGCCGAAGAAAAGGAAGAGACGCATGAGATGATAATGGAGACGGAGATGATGATGAAACAACTAAAGAAAGAGAATATGAAAGGGAAAAAGGGAGTCCATTGAAGATTTCGCATTAAACTTCCACGATGGTTCCAGCGTGATCTTCAGATTCTCATTCGGAACGCTCCGATTTCAACCGTTTCGAAATTTGTATTTGGATTAATTTTGAATTTTCGAAATTAGTGTTAGATTTAGTTTTGGTTTTTCGGAATTTTTATCAGATTCAATTTTGGCTTTTCGAAATTTTTATCAGATTCAATTTTGGCTTTTCGAAATTTTTATCAGATTCAATTTTGGCTTTTTGTAATTATTGTCAGATTTAATTTTGACTTTTCGAAATTTGTATCGGTGTTAATTCTGGCTTTTCGAAATTAGTGTTTGATTTAGTTTTGGTTTTTCGGAATTAGTGTTAGATTTAGTTTTGGCTTTTCGAAATTAGTGTTAGATTTAATTTTGACTTTTCGAAATTTGTATCTGGATTAATTTTGGCCTTTAGAAATTATTGTTAGATTTAATTTTGACTTTTCGAAATTTGTATCGGTGTTAATTCTGGCTTTTCGAAATTATTGTTTGAATTAGTTTTGGTTTTTCGGAATTAGTGTTGGATTCAATTTTGGCTTTTCGAAATTATTGTCAGATTTAATTTTGACTTTTCGAAATTTGTATCGGTGTTAATTCTGGCTTTTCGAAATTAGTGTTAGATTTAGTTTTGGCTTTTCGGAATTAGTGTTAGATTTAGTTTTGGCTTTTCGAAATTAGTGTTAGATTTAATTTGGACTTTTCAAAATTTTTATCAGATTCAATTTTGGCTTTTCGAAATTATTGTCAGATTTAATTTTGACTTTTCGAAATTTGTATCGGTGTTAATTCTGGCTTTTCGAAATTATTGTTTGAATTAGTTTTGGTTTTTCGGAATTAGTGTTGGATTCAATTTTGACTTTTCGAAATTAGTGTTAGATATAGTTTTAGCTTTTCGGAATTAGTGTTAGATTTAGTTTTGATTTCGAAATTTGTATCAGAATTAATTCTGACTTGAAAATTTGTAGAATTAGTTTTGAATCAGATTTAATTTTGACTTCAAAATTAGTGTCATATTTAATTTTGACTTCGAAATTAGTTCTGGCTTTCCAAAATTAGTGTCAGATTCAAAATTTGGATCAAATTCAATTTTGTCTTTTCGAAATTAGTATCAGATGCAATTTTGACTTCGAAATTTTTATCTGTGTTAATTTTGGCTTTTCGAAATTAGTGTTAGACTTAATTTTGAATTCGAAATTTGTATCAGATTCAATTTGGACTTTTTGAAAGTAATGTCAGATTTAATCTTGACTTTTCGAAATTAGTGTCGGAGATAATTTTGACTTCAAAATTTTTATCAGAATCAATTCTGACTATTCGAAATTTGTAGAATTAATTTTTAATTCTCGAAATTAGTTTCAGATTTAATTTGGACTTCGAAATTAGTGTCAGAATTAATCTTGATTTTCGAAATCGGTGACAGATTTAAATCTGACTCTTCGAAATTTGTAGCAGAATTAATTCTGACTAGAATTTTTAGTAGAGGGATTTAAACTGCTTTCATGAAGACATTATCTCTCTTCCCCAAAATCCAAAGGAGTTGCGTCATCCACCTTTATTCGATGGTCTCTCGGGATTTCAGTCTTAATAAAAACTAAATTTAAGTATCGTTGGTGTTCTGCTTACTTGTAAAGTCACCTAATTTGATAGGAGGGAGATAGTTCTATGGAACAACAACAACAACAACAACAACAACAAATGCAGCTGTTTCTAGTCCACTGCAGGACAAAGACCTCAGGCATGAGAATTCAACCCTATGGTTTGGCCATTTTCATCACCACGTTGGCCAGTGCAGATAGGTAATGGTGGGAGATAGTTCCATGCAACAACAACAACAACAACAATAACAACAAATGCAGCTGTTTCTAGTCCACTGCAGGACAAAGACCTCAGACATGAGAATTCAACCCTATGGTTTGGTCATTTTCATCACCGCGTTGGCCAGTGCAGATAGGTAATGGTGGGAGATAGTTCCATGCAACAACAACAACAACAACAACAGCAACAAATGCAGTTGTTTGTAGTCCACTGCAAGACAAAGACCTCAGGCATGAGAATTCAACCCTATGGTTTGGCCATTTTCATCACCACGTTGGCCAGTGCAGATAGGTAATGGTGGGAGATAGTTCCATGCAACAACAACAACAACAACAATAACAACAAATGCAGCTGTTTCTAGTCCACTGCAGGACAAAGACCTCAGACATGAGAATTCAACCCTATGGTTTGGTCATTTTCATCACCGCGTTGGCCAGTGCAGATAGGTAATGGTGGGAGATAGTTCCATGCAACAACAACAACAACAACAACAGCAACAAATGCAGTTGTTTGTAGTCCACTGCAAGACAAAGACCTCAGACATGAGAATTCAACCCTATGGTTTGGCCATTTTCATCACCACGTTGGCCAGTGCAGATAGGTAATGGTGGGAGATAGTTCCATGCAACAACAACAACAACAACAACAGCAACAAATGCAGTTGTTTGTAGTCCACTGCAGGACAAAGACCTCAGACATGAGAATTCAACCCTATGGTTTGGTCATTTTCATCACCGCGTTGGCCAGTGCAGATAGGTAATGGTGGGAGATAGTTCCATGCAACAACAACAACAACAACAATAACAACAAATGCAGCTGTTTCTAGTCCACTGCAGGACAAAGACCTCAGACATGAGAATTCAACCCTATGGTTTGGTCATTTTCATCACCGCGTTGGCCAGTGCAGATAGGTAATGGTGGGATATAGTTCTATGCAACAACAACAAATGTAGCCGTTTATAGTTCACTGCAGGACAAAGACCTCAGACATGAGAATTCAAGCCTTTGGTTTGGTCATTTTCATCACCATGTTGGCCAGTACAAGATAGGTAATGGTGGGAGATAGTTCCATGCAACAACAACAACAACAACAACAGCAACAAATGCAGTTGTTTGTAGTCCACTGCAGGACAAAGACCTCAGACATGAGAATTCAAGCCTATGGTTTGGTCATTTTCATCACCATGTTGGCCAGTACAAGATAGGTTATGGTGGGAGATAGTTCTATGCAACAACAACAACAACAACAATAACAACAAATGCAGCTGTTTCTAGTCCACTGCAGGACAAAGACCTCAGACATGAGAATTCAACCCTATGGTTTGGTCATTTTCATCACCGCGTTGGCCAGTGCAGATAGGTAATGGTGGGAGATAGTTCCATGCAACAACAACAACAACAACAACAGCAACAAATGCAGTTGTTTGTAGTCCACTGCAGGACAAAGACCTCAGACATGAGAATTCAAGCCTTTGGTTTGGTCATTTTCATCACCATGTTGGCCAGTACAAGATAGGTTATGGTGGGAGATAGTTCTATGCAACAACAACAACAACAACAATAACAACAAATGCAGCTGTTTCTAGTCCACTGCAGGACAAAGACCTCAGACATGAGAATTCAACCCTATGGTTTGGTCATTTTCATCACCGCGTTGGCCAGTGCAGATAGGTAATGGTGGGATATAGTTCTATGCAACAACAACAAATGTAGCCGTTTATAGTTCACTGCAGGACAAAGGCCTCAGACATGAGAATTCAAGCCTATGGTTTGGTAATTTTTATCACCATGTTGTTCAGTGCAGATAGGTAATGGTAGGGAGATTTTCGCGTGATCGCTCACAGCAAACCAGCCTAGTAAGGATGGTCCTGACTAATAAAGCGATGTTGATCGTGGAGATACGCAAACCATTTCACCACGGTACAGTGGTAACGTATTCGCTTAGCATTTGCATGGCGGCAGATCGATCCCACCCCGGGACCGTGAGTTTAAGCTGTTTAGTGGGAAGGCTACTGCTGTGGTTGGGCACCACAGTGCGGGAGTTAAGGGGTTTGTGCTTGCCCGGCTGACGTTCTGGTGAGCATCTATTCTAATGAAACTGGAATTGAATACCAGAAATTCTTATATTTTAATATCACGTACATAATTGAAATATGAATATATTATTTTATTCATTTGCAGAGTCCACTTCTCATGGCTAACTGTGTGCACACCCGGTAGAGAAAATGACTTGTATTGGTGGAAAGAAAAATTGCTCTTTATTATTATTATTATTATTATTATTATTATTATAAGCTAAGCCACAACCCCAATTGGAAAAGCAAGATGCTATAAGCCCAAAGGCTCCAAGAGGGAAAACAGTGTTAGTGTTCCTTGATTTCTTTCAACTATTAAATCGATATATTGAAGTCTCGATGTCAAATATCCTATAGTGTTAAAACAACACATAAATTAGTTATTTCCTTAAATCAATTAACTTTAACCTACTGTATTATAGACTCAATCAACTTTAACCTACTGTATTATAGACTCAATCAACTTTAACCTACTGTATTATAGACTCAATCAACTTTAACCTACTGTATTATAGACTCAATCAACTTTAACCTACTGTATTATAGACTCAATCAACTTTAACCTAGTCTATTATAGACGCGATTTTGCGCTGGGTTTAAAGTGTCAAGAGAGAGAGAGAGAGAGAGAGAGAGAGAGAGAGAGAGAGAAGGTCTAATAACCTTTTTTTTTTCAAAAATTCAGGGTTGTTGTGGCCTGATTGGTAACGTCTCTGCTTGGTGTTTGCCAGACGGGGATTCGAGTCCCGCTCAGACTCGTTAGTGCCATTAGTGTCTGCAACCCTACCATCCTTGTGAGCTAAGGTTGAGGAGTATGGGGGAGCCTACAGGTCTATCTGCTGAGTCATCAGCCGCCATTGCCTGGCCCTCCCTGGTCCTAGCTTGGGTGGAGAGGGGGTTGGGCGCTGATCATATAATATATGGTCAGTCTCTAGGGCATTGTCCTGCTTGCTAGGGCAATGCCACTGTCCCTTGACTCTGCCATTCATGAGTGGCCTTTAAACCTTTAAACTGAATGTAACTCATATTCGAGTATCAAACTTATTTCCACGAAAATGTTAAAAGTGTTAGAGAGAGAGAGAGAGAGAGAGAGAGAGAGAGAGAGAGATATTGTCTGATAACTTTTTTTAAGAAATTAAATATAACCCATATTCGAGTATCAAACTTATGTGCATGGAAAAGTTGAGAGAGAGAGAGAGAGAGAGAGAGAGAGAGAGAGAGTTTTTAACTAACCCTTAATAAAATAAACAGAAATAGGATGTATTTTTAACGAGAGAGAGAGAGAGAGAGAGAGAGAGAGAGAGAGAGTCTTTAACTAACCCTTAATAAAATAAACAGAAATAGGATGTATTTTTAACGAGAGAGAGAGAGAGAGAGAGAGAGAGAGAGAGAGTTTTTAACTAACCCTTAATAAAATAAACAGAAATAGGATGTATTTTTAACGAGAGAGAGAGAGAGAGAGAGAGAGAGAGAGAGTCTTTAACTAACCCTTAATAAAATAACCAGAAATAGGTTGTATTTTTTAACGAGAGAGAGAGAGAGCGAGAGAGAGAGAGAGAGTCTTTAACTAACCCTCAATAAAATAAACAGAAATAGGTTGTAGAGAGAGAGAGAGAGAGTCTTTAACTAACCCTTAATAAAATAAACAGAAATAGGATGTATTTTTAACGAGAGAGAGAGAGAGAGAGAGAGAGAGAGAGAGAGAGAGTTTTTAACTAACCCTTAATAAAATAAACAGAAATAGGATGTATTTTTAACGAGAGAGAGAGAGAGAGAGAGAGAGAGAGAGAGAGAGTCTTTAACTAACCCTTAATAAAATAACCAGAAATAGGTTGTATTTTTTAACGAGAGAGAGAGAGAGCGAGAGAGAGAGAGAGAGTCTTTAACTAACCCTCAATAAAATAAACAGAAATAGGATGTATTTTTTAACGAGAGAGAGAGAGAGAGAGAGAGAGAGAGAGAGAGAGAGACACTTAAACTAACCCTTAATAAAATAAACAGAAATAGGTTGTATTTTTTAACGAGAGAGAGAGAGAGAGAGAGAGAGAGAGTCTTTAACTAACCGTTAATGAAATAAACAGAAATAGGTGGTATTTTTTAATTAGAGAGAGAAAGAGAGAGAGAGAGAGAGAGAGAGAGAGAGAGAGTCTAACTAACCCTTAATAAAATAAATAGAAATAGGTTGTATTTTCTAACGAGAGAGAGAGAGAGAGAGAGAGAGAGAGAGAGAGGGAGAGAGTCTTTAACTAACCCTTGATAAAATAATCAGAATTAGGTTGTATTTTTTAACGAGAGAGAGAGAGAGAGAGAGAGAGAGAGAGTCTTTAACTAACCCTTGATAAAATAACCAGAAATAGGTTGTATTTTTTAATTTGAGAGAGAGAGAGAGAGAGAGAGAGAGAGAGAGAGAGAGAGAGAATGTTACAGTTTTTTTTCTGTTTGTTTATGCTTCTTTTGGAAACGTAAATAACTTTTACTTTTGTGCAGTTAGTCAGCCGCCCGAGGCTGACGTAAGCGGTTCCTTAAAAAAAAAAAAAAAAAAAAGGAAAAGAATAATGTTGTGTCACCTATAACCCGAGGCCGAGGATGGGGTCAGTTACCCTGTTACAATGAAATGAACCTGAAGAGATGTCAAAAAAAAAAAAGAAAAAAAAAGTAATTGGAAGATTGGTAGTAAATTAAAAAAAAAATTGGATTCTTTTTATTTTACTTTCGTAAATTCGGATTTTTTTATCATTTGTAAATTCTATTCTATTTTTTTTTTTTTTTTTTGTCAATTGTAAATTTTGGATTTTGGGGTCATTCGTAATATCTGATTTTTTTATTTGTAAATTCTGCATTTTTATGGTCATTTGTATATTGTGGAATTTAGCTTTTGTTATTTGCAAATTCTGGATTTTTTTTTTGTCATTTGTAAATTCTGGATTTTTTTTCATTTGTAAATACTGAATTTTTATTTTTTTTCTTATTTTTAAAAAACTGGAATATTTGGTCATTTTTAGATTCTACATTTTTTGCTTATTTTAAAATTCTGGATTTTTATGGTCATTTGTAAATTCTGGATTTTAGTTTTTGTCATTTGTAATTCTAAATTTTTGTTTATGTCATTTGTAAATTCTGGATTTTTTTTTCATTTGTAAATTCTGGATTTTATTTTCTTTTTTTTTTGTCATTTGTAAATACTGAATTTTGTTTTCATTTGTAATAAATTCTGGATATTTTTTTTTGTCATTTGTAAATACTGAATTTTTTTTTTATTTGTAATAAATTCTGGATTTTTTTTTTTTTTTTTGTCATTTGTAAATACTGATTTTTTTTTTCATTTGTAATAAGTTCTGGATTTTTTGGTCATTTTTAGATTCTAGATTTTTGGGTCATTTAAAAAAAAAAATTTTCTTTGGTCATTTTTAAATTCTGAATTTTTAGTCATTTTTAAAATCTGGATTTTTTGTCCATAATTCTGAATTTTTTGTCATTTATGAATTATTATTTTAAAAATTTCATCTTTATTTGTCATGCAATCATCCAA
>NW_027168816.1:37500-42500 GCF_036898095.1 Palaemon carinicauda | reverse complement strand
GATTTAAAAGGTCAAGGTAGAGATGACTGGTGAAATCTAACTGAGGCCCTTTGTTTCAATAGGCGTAGGAGGAGATGATTTTATATATATATATATATATATATATATATATATATATATATATATATATATACTGTATATATGTATGTATATATATATATATATATATATATATATATATATTTATATATTTTATATATATATCTGTGTATATATATATATATATATATATATATATATATATATATAAATTTACATATATATATATCATATATATATATATATATATATATATAGAGAGAGAGAGAGAGAGAGAGAGAGAGAGAGAGAGAGAGAGAGAGAGAGAGAGCGAGCCAGGCAATTGCTCTTTATTATATAGAAGAGAACTTTTGCCTCTTTCGCCATGATGATAATCCTGTTAAGATCATCATAATCATCATTTTCATCTAATATGTAATTAATGATGACTATCATTTTAAAATGCAATGAGTATGTCTTTCTTACAACATTGATAACCGAAATTCTCTTTCAAATACGTGAGATGATTAAAGTTGGAAGAAAATGTTAGCTAGTTGATACCACGAGTCTCTCGTTGGGCGAAGCTTTTCCCAAAATCATAAGTTGAAAAGATTTCAAACAATATTCTTGATGATTATCAGGGAGGTTACGCGAAAATCGAAAAATCTTGGAAGGCCAGTGCTAATTCACTTTCCCTGGATATTTTCCCATCCAGTGGATTGCTTGTTTAAAGGTTCAAAGGTCACTCGTGAATGGCAGAGGCAAAGGACAGTGACATTGCCCTTTCAAGCGGGACAATGCCCTAGAGACTGACCATATTACAAATGATCAGCGTCCAAGTCCCCTTTCCACCCAAGCTAGGACCAAGGAGGGCCAGGCAAGGGCTGCTGATGATTCAGCAGATAGGCCTATAGGCTCCCCCAAACTCCTCATACGTGGATGAGATCATAGAGTGGGTTTGGGCATGCTATTTGCACTCCCCAAGAGAGATTAGTTATTATTATTATTATTATTATTATTATTATTATTATTATTATCACTTGCCAAGCTACAACCCTAGTTGGAAAAGCAAGATGCTATAAGGCCAAGGGCTTCAACAGGGATAAATAGCCTAGTGAGGAAAGGAAACAAGGAAATAAATAAACGATATAAGAAATAATGCAAAATAAAAATAAAATGTTTAAAAAACTAACATTAAAACAGATAATTCATATATAACTATAAAAAGACTTATGTCAGCCTGTTCAACATGAAAAATTTGTTGCAAGTTTTAAAAGTTCTACCGATTCAACTACCCGATTAGGAAGATCATTCCACAACTTGGTCACAGCTGGAATAAAACTTCTAGAATACTGTGTAGTATTGAGACTCATGATGGAGAAGGCCTGATTATTAGAATTAACTGCCTGCGTAGTATTACGAACAGGATAGAATTGTCCAGGGAGATCTGAATGTAAAGGATGGTCATAGTTATGAAAAATCTTATGCAACATGGATAACAAACTAATTGAACGACGGTGCCAAAGATTAATATCTAGATCAGGAATAAGAAATTTAATAGACCGTATGTTCCTGTCCAACAAATTAAGATGAGAATCGTTAAGTAGATGAATGGAGAAGTATTGATTTAAAAGCCCAACATAGAGACGACTGGCGAAATCTAACCGAGGCCCTTTGCGTCAATAGACGTAGGAGGAGATGATAAATGGAGAAGTATTGATTTAAAAGCCCAACATAGAGACGACTGGCGAAATCTAACCGAGGCCCTTTGCGTCAATAGACGTAGGAGGAGATGATGAATGGAGAAGTATTGATTTAAAACCTCAATAAAGAGACGACTGGCGAAATCTAACCGAGGCCCTTTGCGTCAATAGACGTAGGAGGAGATGATGATGACGATGATGATGTAAAAAAGTAGACATGACACTAGATTAAAAGTCTTATGTTTAGTCCGTGCTCGCGTCACAATCCTGACAGGTATAATTGATCATGTTTACACCTCAGGTATCATGTCATTCATTCTTCTAATTCCCTAAATAATTGTTTACTCTTTCTTGACACTTTGGACATAATGTAAACACATTTTATCATGACTGTTAAACTTGGGAGGATGTCCTTATCAATGTTCATAATTCGAATCCACCTTTTGTATACAAACTTCGGCGGAAGTATATTTATTTTTTTTTGCCAAGCCTTTTTACCTGTTTGATTTTAATGAATTTTGATTGTCCAGAAAAATAATGTAAGGAAAAATATTGTGGTACCTATAAAAAAATTCATGAAAAATAGATTTGATAATAAACTTCTTTTTCTAAGGAAAAATATTGTGGTACTTACAGAAAAAAATGTATGAAAAATAGATTTGATAATAAATTTTTGTTTCTTAATATTCAAACTTGCACCAAATGTTTTTATGTTGAACAGGTTGACGTAAATCTGTTTTTATAGTTTATTTATGAAATATCTTTTTCGATGTTGTTACTGCTCTTAAAATATACTATTTTAATTGTTTATTACTTCTCTTGTATTTCCTCTTTTAATTTTATTGAATTTTAAGTGTGTGAAAAAGGAAAATATTATGTTGCCTACTTATACAAATTTTTGAAAAAATATAATCGATAATCCATTTCTGCTTCAAAATATTCAAACTTGCAGCAAGTGTTTTTATGTTGAACAGGCTGACGTAAGTCTTTTATTTATAGTTTACATATGAAAGATCCGTTTTAATGTGGTTACTGTTCTTAAAATATGTTATTTTAATTATCACTTCTCTTGTAGTGTATTTATTTCCTTATTTCCTTTCCTCACTGGGCTATTGTCTCTTCTCTCCTTGTTGGAGCCCTTGGGCTGATAGTATCCTGCTTTTCCAACTAGGGTTGCAGCTTATCTAGTAATAATACCTTTGGTGGCCGATGTGGTAACGACCCTGACTGGTGAACGCTAGACTGGCGTTCGAGTCCCGCCCAAACTCGTTAGTTTCTTTAGTCGTTGCAACCTCACCATCCTAGTGAGCTAAGGATGGGGACTATGGGGGAGCCTATAGGTCTATCTGCTGAGTCATCAGCAGCCATTGTCTGGCCCTCCTTGGTCCTAGCTTGGGCGCTCATCATATGTACAGAGGTTCTGTTTCTAGGGCGTTGTCACTGTCCTTTTCATCTGCCATTCATGAGCGGCCTTTAAACACATAACCTAGTGTTCGTTTGAGCACTTGAGTATGTAAATACAAAAAGGGTACAAATTTAAGGAATTTCCTTTCCTCACTGGGCTATTTTCCCATGTTGGAGCCCTTGGGCTTATAGTATCCTGATTTTCCAACTAGGGTTGTTGCTTAGCTAATAATAATGATAATAATAATAATAATAATAACACACAACCTAGTGTTCCTTTGAGCACTTGAGTATGTAAATACAAAAAGGTACCAATTTAAGAAATGCCCTTTCCTCACTGGGCTATTTTCCCCTGTTTGAGCCTTTGGGTTTATAGCAGCCTGATTTTCCAAATATGGTTGTTGCTTAGCTAATAATTATAATAATAACACATAACCTATAGTCAATTCTTTTAGAACTCGCAGGGGTGCCAATTTAGCTCGGAAAATTTTCCTGATCGCTGATTGGTTGGACAAGATCATTCTAACCAATCAAATAGCAGGAAACTTTTTTGAGCTAAAAGGGCACCGCTGCGACTCAGTGCAAATGCGCCTCATTAAAAAAAATGAGTATAGTGTTCCTTTGAGCACTTGAGTATGTAAATATACAAAACGTACAAATGTACGAAACCGAACAACTAGCAGAACAACTTTTTGTATTGCTCTCAAATAAATTACCAGGAGATAGATCATTATGGCTCGTTACCAGGAGGCCAATTAGTATATGCAAATTATCCAAAGCTTTCATTGATATTTAATTGCATCTTTAGCGAGTCATTTGTATGCTCGCGTTTGAAGACTTAAATTTTTCAACGTCTGACATAAGTCTTTTTTATAGTTTATATATGAAATATCTTTTTTAATGTTGTTATTGTTTTTTAAAATGTTTTATTTTAATTGTTCATTACTTCTTATATCGTTTATTTCCTTATTTCATTTCCTAACTGGGTTATTTTTTGCCTGTGGGAGACCTTGGGCTTATAGCATCCTGCTTTTCCAACTAGGGTTGTAGCTTAGCTAGTTATGAATAATAATAATAATAATAATAATAATAATAATGATAATAATAATATTTTAATCTTTTTGTTAAAGTGAAAGTTAATTTTGCATCCATTAGAAAGTTTCCGTCACTTTATTATTATTATTATTATTATTATTATTATTATTATTATTATTATTATTATTATTATTATTATTAGCCAAGCTACAACCCTAGTTGGAAAAGCAGGATGCTATAAGCCCAAGGGCTCTAACAGTGAAAAATAGCCCAGTGAGGAAAGGAATTAAGGAAATAAATAAACTACAAAAGAAGTAATGAACAAATTGTATAACATATTGAAGAACAGTAGCAACTATAAAAGAAGACTCATGTCAGCCTGTTCAACATAAAAAAAAAAATTTGTTGCAAGTTTGAACTTTTGAAGTTCTACCGATTCAACTACCCGATTAGGAAGATCATTCCACAGCTTGGTCACAGCTGGAATAAAACTTCTTGAGTACTTAGTTTACTTCAAGGGTTGCTATCCTGGTCTCTCTACTGGACACCTCAGTCATTACTTCCTCCAACGAAGTTGGAAGGAGGTTAGGTTTTACCCCTTGTTTGTTTGTGTGTGTGTGTGTGTGTGTTTGTGAACAGCCTCCTGGTCAGAATTTTAATCGTAAAATAATGAATCTTCCAGAGATTAACTGTCATGTAAAAAGCTGTAAATAGTTCAAGTTTGGAAGGTCAAGGTCAAAGGTCAAGGTGAAATGTCAAGGTCACAGTCAAGCAAAATGTCCAATTCACGTAATCAGCCATGAGTTTGGACATCGTTGTCACAGAGACTTCAAACTTGGT
>NW_027168816.1:27500-35000 GCF_036898095.1 Palaemon carinicauda | reverse complement strand
TCTTTATCTTGAGCTTTTAAATCAATACTTCGTCATTCATCATCTACTTCTCGTTTTATAGTCCTCAGCCATGTAGGCCTGAGTCTTCCAACTCTTCTAGCGCTTTGTGGAGCCCAGTTGAAAGTTTGGTGAAGTAATCTCTCTTGGGGAGTGCGAAGAGCATGCTCAAACCATCTCCATCTACCTCTCATCGTGGGCTCATCTACATATGGCACTTGTGAAATATATATATATATATATATATATATATATACATATATATATATAGTATATATATATATATATATATATATATATATGTGTGTGTGTCTGCGTGTATATATATGTATATATTTGCGTATATATACTGTCCATATATATAATATATATATGCATATATATACATATATACACACACATATATATATATATATATATATATATATATATATATACATATGTATGTATGTATGTATATATATGTGTATATACATACATATATGTATATGTATATATATGTATATATATACATATACATACATATATATATATATATATATATATATATATATGTATGTATGTATGTATGTATGTATGTATATGTATATATATATACATATATATATATATATATATATATATATATATATATATATATATATATATATATATATATATATCCAACGTTATAAAAATAACTGAAGAAATAAGGTGTCATAAAAATATGAATTCAAATGTCACCGGGCAAAGGGATAGTAGACCGCGTAAATATCATTGAAAATTTATTGTTTATTTTCACTTTTCAATCTGATTGAATGATGGGTCCGAAGGTGTAAAGGAATGCAGAGGAGAAAGGGGAAATGAGAGCCGGAAAAAGTAATTTGGTACATGTGCGAGTCGTGTCCGTGAGTGATGGAAGAATATGACGTAACTTTTGACATTACGGGACCGCGCGGAAAGTCTAGCCTTTTTCGAAAATGCCTCCTCAACAGTGAGGGTGCTTTTGTGAATGCACGCTGGAATGTCGAGAACAAAGCATATCATAATCATGATTCATGCTTACAAGCATGTAATAAATGGTCTGGAATACGGAAAATACTGAAGTCAAAAGGAAAATTTCATGCTTTCTTTATAAGGATTTGAGACAAATGTCAGTTTTTGAAAATAGGCGAGATTTCCGGCTGATATTTTGTTATTCAATATGGGTGGGGATACAAAGCAAATCATAATCATGATTCATGCTTACAAGCATGTAATAAATGGTCTGGAATACTGAAAATACTGAAGTCAAAAGGAAAAGTTCATGCTTTCTTTATAAGGATTTGAGATAAATGTCAGTTTTTGAAAATAAGCGAGATTTCCGACTGATATTTTGTTATTTAATATGGGTGGGGATACCTTAGGGATACCTTAGGGATAACTTAGGGATACCTTAACGTGGTGAAAGGGTTTGTGTATCGGCATTAGTAAAACTATACTATAGTCAATCTTTTTAGTGAGGCAGATTTGCACACACTCGCAGGGGTGCCCTTTTAGCTATGAAGAGTTTCCTGATAGCTCATTGGTCGGAAGTATTCGGACAAAAATACTTCCAACCAATCAGCCATAAGGAAACATTTCCGAGCTAAAGGGGCACCCCTGCGAGTTGGTGCTAATCTGCCTCGCTAAAAAAAATTGACTATAGTTAGTCACCCATACTTGGTTGGTTTGCTGTGAGCGTTCATACGAAAATCTCCCACCCTCACCAATCCGTATTGGCCAGCGTGGTAATAAAAACTGGCCGAACCTTAGACATGACCAAGACATGCCTGAGACCTTTGTCCTGCAGTGGGCTAGAAACGGTTGCATTTGCTGTTGTTATTGTTGTTTTATATTCGATTTCGTTGACCATTTTAAATGTGACTCCAATCTGAAATATTGGTATTTCTATTATTTTCCTAAGAATATGCGTCTGGCAAGTTTATTCTTAATAAGTTACTTTAGAAATTGTGTTTTATAAAGAATTTCAGTGTTTGCAGGTGTCGGAAATGTGTGTCAGTTTTCCATTATTTTGATATAAGACAGAAATGTGGTGTTATATACCCACATCACAGAAGAGATGGAAGGTATTAATTGAATGATTAGCTTGCAAGTTTAATCAATTGAGCCTCATGAAAACTAACTAGGTTGGTTTCCTGTGAGCGATCAGACTAAAGTCTCCCACCTTCACCACTCCGCACTGGCCAGCGTGGTGGTGAAAATGGCAGAACCCCAGACGTGAATAAAGACATGTCTGAGGCCTTTGTCCTGCAGTGGACTAGAAACGGCTGCAGTTCTTGTTGTTAGGTAAAATGAAAGTACATTTATCACAAGTTCAACACTTTACTAACATAATTTTAACATTATTCGTGTAATACAAAGCATTATGACGTCACCGGAACACAATTATGTCAGTAACTGTGCATAGTGGTAACTTCCGTAACGTTAATAGGTGAAGCCAGGATGCAACCTTAAAATTAGGTATTTAATGTCTATTACGAGTAAAATACAAAGTCAGTGGATACGAGGATAGATAATTTATCAGTTAGAGACGAGGATAAACAAAACAGTGCATCATGGGAACAATAAATAAGTGTTGCCAATGCTAATACAATTAATCAGCTGATATGCAACATCTGGAAATAATGCTTGAAAGCACATGATACAATAAATGATGCAAATAGGAGGGCACCAGCCACCCATCGAGATACTACCGCTAGAGAGTTACGGGGTCTGTTAACTGGCCAGACAGTACTACATTGGATCCTTCTCTCTGGTTACGGTTCATTTTCCCTTTGCCTACACACACACACTGAATAGTCTGGCCTATTCTTTACATATTCTCCTCTGTCCTCATACACCTAATAACACAGATTACCAAACAATTCTTCTTCACTCAAGGGGTTAACTACTGCACTGTAATTGTTCATTGGCCACTTTCCTCTTGATAAGGATAGAAGAGACTCTTTAAGTATGGTAAGCAGCTCTTCTAGGAGGACACTCCAAAATCAAACCATTGTTCTCTATTCTTGGGTAGTGCCATAATCTCTGTACCCTGGTCTTCCACTTTCTTGGGTTAGAGTTCTCTTGCTTGAGGGTACGCTTGAGCACACTCTTCTATCTGATTTCTTTTCCTCCTGTTTTGTCAAAGTTTTTATTGTTAATATAGGAGTTATTTATTTTAATGTTGTTACTCTTCTTGATATATTTTATTTTCCTTTTATCCTTTCCTCACTTGGCTATTTCCCCTTTTGGAGCCCCTTGGCTTATAGCATCGTGCTTTTCCAACTAGGGTTGTAGCCTCGCAAGTAATAATAATAATAATAATAATAATAATAATAATGAATACTGGTACATTATTAAAAAAAAAAATTATTTTAATCGGAAATTCTCCGTAAAAATATACTTTTTTCACCGGTATTTCAGTAAAATACAGGCGACCGTAATTTCTACCCTAATTTGTTATTATCTTTTACAGATTGGTGACCGTAATAACACTCCTATACGTCAATATATCCGTTGTTAAAACGGAAAATGCCTGGCCACATTTATTCCATGATTTTTACTGTTTTTTTTTTTTTTTTTTTTTTTTTTTTTTTTTCAATACAAATTTTTAACAGCGTACAATTTAAATATGTCTTTTCATGTACCTACAGTATTATTATTATTATTATTATTATTATTATTATTATTATTATTATTATTCTTATTATTATTATTATTATTATTATTATTATTATTATTATTATTTTTATTCTATTGTTATTTTTATTATTATTATTATGATTATGATTATTATTATTATTATTTTATTTTTATTATTATTATTATTATTATTATTATTATTATTATTATTATTATTATTATTACTATTACTACCAGCCAAGCTACAACCCTAATTGGAAAAGCAAGATGCTATAAGCCCAAGTACTCCAACAGGGAAAAAATAGTAAAACAGTAACGATTATTCAAAATAGACGAATTTCATCTGTGCCGTCAACTCGTGAATTGATTAAAGTGTTTCGGAATAAAAATTGATTAGTTTTAATTAGAGATTCACGTGCTGAAATTATACACGCTTTCACGATTCGGATGAATCGTGACACGATTGGAAATGTGAGGATGGGTTTACTATAGGTAATAAAGAATTGGTTATATTTGCTGTCTTCGAGAACTATTTTTTTTTTTTTTTTATTCAAGTTTGTTAACGAGGTAAAGACTGACTTTTTTATAGTTTATGTATGAAAGACGTTTTTCAATGTTATTGTTCTTAAAATGTGTTATTTTAATTGTTCATGTAGTTTATGTATTTCCTTATTTCCTTTCCTCACTGGGCTATTTTTCCTGTTGGAGTTCTTGGGCTTATAGTATCCTGCTTTTCCAACTTGGGTTGTAGCTTAGCTAGTGATAATAATAATAATAATAATAATAATAATAATAATAATAATAATAATATCGTATTTCCTTACCACACTGGGCTATTTTTTCCTGTTGGAGCCATTTGGCTTATAGCATCCTGCTTTTCCAACTAGGGTTGTTACTTAGCTAATAATAATAATAATAATGATAATAATAATAATAATAATAATAATAATAATAATAATAATAATATTGTATTTCCTTTCCTCACTGGGCTATTTTTCCCCGTTGGAGCCCTTTGGCTTATAGCATCTTTCTTTTTCAACTAGGGTTGTATTTTAGCAAGTAATAATAATAATAATAATAATAATAATGATAATAATAATAATAATATCGTATTTCCTTACCACACTGGGCTGTTTTCTCCTGTTGGAGCCCTTGGGCTAATAGCATCCTGCTTTTTCAACTAGGGTTGTAGCTTAGCTAGTCATGATAATAATAATAATAATGATAATAATAATAATAATATTGTATTTCCTTTCCTCACTGGGCTACTTTTCCCTGTTGGAGCCCTTGGGCTTATAGCATCCTGCTTTTCCAACTAGGGTTGTAGCTTAGCTAATAATAATATAATAATAATAATGAATTTCCTTTCCTCACTGGGCTATTTTTCCCCGTTGGAACCCTTTGGCTTATAGCATTCTGCTTTTCCAACTAGGATTGTAGCGTAGCTAGTAATAATAAGCAATAATCTATTTCTGTCTAATTTCTCTTCCTCTTATTTAAAGTTTTTATATAGGAAATATTTGTTTTAATGTTGTTGCTGTTCTTGAAATATTTTATTTTTCCTTGTTTCCTTTCCTCACTGGGCTTTTTCCCCTGTTGGAGCCTCTAGGCTTATAGCATCCTGCTTTTCCAACTTGGGCTTAACAAGTAATAATAATAATAATAATAATAATAATAATTATTATTATTATTATTATTATTATTATTATTATTATCATTGATAATAATAATAAAAATGATAATAATAATTAATAATAATAATAATAATAATAATTAATGATAATGATAATAATAATAATGATTAGTTATAAATATAATGATAATTGGTAATAATAATAATAATAATAAAGATGATAATAATAATAATAATAATAATAATAATAATAATAATAATAATAATAATAATAATAATAATAATAATAATAATACCAGTTTGGTTGTAAACTTATCTAGGCACAGATAATCTACAAATTATTACCCTCTCCAAAATGTTATGTTTTGATAGGCAGCGTATATTTATTTGTTTGTCTCTCTGTCTGTGTCTTTGTGATTCTAATATCTCAAAAACTATTTGATCGAATCTCTCTCGATATATCCGAAATCACATAATCAACGCTGTATCAAGTTTGCCTGCCATTGATGATATATTGTATGTGCATATGTATGTCCATGATAAATGTGGCACCAGTGCATACAAAAAATATCGGAGAATCATTCAACATTACTATCTCACACATCACTGAATGTTGTAGTTCTGTCGAAAAATCTCATTCTTTGATTTTTTATTATTATTATTATTATTATTATCATTATTATTATTATTATTATTATTGTTGTTGTTGTTGTTGTTGTTGTTGTTATTATTATTATTTTTTTATATGCGGAAGGTTACGGTTTATAATTAATTACCTTAAAAATTTATAACGAAAGTAGAAAGGTAATTAATGGGGAAAATATTTTGTTTGTTATTGAAGGAAGAAAATGAAAGGAATTTAGTAGATTAGTGTCAATAAGAGCCACATGTTAACCGAACCTTTTAAGGTTTAAAGGTCGCTCATGAATTACATGGGGAAGGGACAGCACAATGCCCTAGAGACTGACCCTATATACATATGATCAGCGCCCAAGCCCCCTCTCCATCAAGCTAGGAACAGGGAGGACCAGGCAATGGCTGTTGATGACTCAGCATGTGGACCTATATGCTCCTCCAACCGTACTCCCATTCCTATCTCACAAGGATAGTAAAGTAGCAGACACTGATAGAAATTTTCGAGCCTGAGCGGTGTTCGAACTCCCGTCCAATAGATTGCTAGGCATGGAAGTTTCTTGGCACCCCCCCCCCCCCCACCCTCTTATCTCAAGGGAGAAATAGTAGCTTGAGAAGGGAAAACTACTAAGGATGGTAAGGTTGCAGGCACTATTAGAAATTATTGATCCTGAGCGGGGCTCGAACTCCCTTCCAACAGATAGCCAGTCAGGGCAGTTACTTGGTACCCCCCCCCCCTCTTATCTCAAGGGGGAAATGATAGCTTGAGAAGGGATAGCTCATAAGGATGGTAAATTTGCAGACGCTATTAGAAATTATCGATCCTGAGCGGGGCTCGAACTCCCGTACTTAGGATGGTAAGGTTGCAGACACTATTACAAATTTCGATCCTGAGCGGGGCTCGAACTCCCTACCAACAATTTGCAAGGCAGGGCAGTTACTTGGCACCCCCCCCCCACGTTCTTATCTCAAGGGGGAAGGGATGGCTCCTATGGATGGTAAGGTTGCAGACATTATTAGAAATGATCGATCCTGAGCATGGCTCGAACTCCCATCCAACAGATAGCCAGGCAGGGACGTTTCTTGGCTCCTCCATCTCTTTATATCAAGGGGAAAATGGTAGCTTGAGAAGGAAAAACTTCTAAGGATGGTAAGGTTGCAGACGCTATTAGAAATTATTGATCCTGAGCATGGCTCGAACTCCCGTCAAACAGATAGCCAGGCAGGGACTTTTCTTGGCATCCCCCCCCCCCTCTTATCTCAAGGGGGAAATGATAGCTTGAGAAGGGATAGCTCATAAGGATGGTAAGTTTGCAGACGCTATTAGAAATTATTGATCCTGAGCGGGGTTCGAACTCCTGTCCAACAGATAGACAGGGAGGCTCGAACTCCTGTCCAACAGATAGACAGGGAGGCTCGAACTCCTGTCCAACAGATAGACAGGGGGGCTCGAACTCCTGTCCAACAGATAGACAGGCTTGGGCGTTTCTTGGCTCCCTCTTCCCCTTAATCAAGGAGGATTGTGTATCTCGAGAAGGGAAATTGATGTGACGTGACCTGATGTATTTCATGCGGTGTTTGTGTGAATACAG
>NW_027168816.1:10000-22500 GCF_036898095.1 Palaemon carinicauda | reverse complement strand
TGCATCTTGGTGATTTAGTCAAAATTTGTAAAAGAAACTCTCTCTTATAATTACCCAATTATAGAAAATTGGCACTCAATAGAAAAGTTGTATATTTTCATTATTTTAACGTCTTAAGATTAAGAATATTTTTTTATGTCTTTAGATTAAAAAATAAAGAGAAGAATTCTCAGAATTTTAAAATCCATTTTGAGAGTATAAAAAAGAACTCATTTCACATAAATGAAAGTTGTATATATTCATATTTTTAATGTCTGTAGATTAAGAATCTTTTTAATGTCTTTAGATTAAGAATCTTTTTAATGTCTTTAAATTAAGAATCTTTTTAGTGTCTTTAGATTAAGAATTTTTTCAATGTCTTTAGATTAAGAATCTTTTTAATGTCTTTAGATTATGAATCTTTTTAATGTCTTTAGATTAAGAATCTTTTTAATGTCTTTAAATTAAGAATCGTTTTAATGTCTTTAGATTAAGAATCTTTTTAATGTCTTTAGATAAAGAATCTTTTTAGTGTCTTTAGATTAAGAATCCTTTTAATGTCTTTAGATTAAGAATCTTTTTAATGTCTTTAAATTAAGAATCTTTTTAATGTCTTTAAATTAAGAATCCTTTTAATGTCTTTAAATTAAGAATCTTTTTAATGGCTTTAAATTAAGAATCTTTGTAATGTCTTTAGATTAAGAATCTTTTTAATGTCATTAGATTAAAAAATAAAAAAAGAATTGTCAGAATTTGAAAATCCATTTTGAGTATAAAAGAGAACTCGTTTTACATAAATGAATGTTGTATATTTTTATATTTTTAATGTCTCTAGATTAAGATTTTTTTTAATGTCTTTAGATTAAGAATCTTTTCAATATATTTAGATTAAGAATCTTTTCAATGTCTTTAGATTAAGAATCTTTTTAATGTCTTTAGATTATGAATCTTTTTAAGGTCTTTAAATTAAGAATCTTTTTAATGTCTTTAGATTAATAATCTTTTTAATGTCTTTAGATTAAGAATCTTTTTAATGTCTTTAGATTAAGAATCTTTTTAATGTCTTTGAATTAAGAATCTTTGTAATGTCTTTAGATTAAGAATCTTTTTAATGTCTTTAGATTAAGAATCTTTTTAATATCTTTAGATTAAGAATCTTTTTAATGTCATTAGATTAAAAAAAAAAGAGAACAATTGTCAGAATTTGAAGATCCACCTTGAAAGTATAAAAGTTTTATATTTTCATATTTTTAATGTCTTTAGATTAAGAAACTTTTTAATGTCACTAAATTAGAAAAAAAAATAAAAAGAATTGTCAGAATTTTAGTATCCCTCTTATAAAAAAAACTTTTTAATGTCTTTAGATTAAAAAAAATAAAGAGAACAATTGTCAGAATTTGAAGATCCATCATGAGTCTATATAAAAAGGAACTCGTTTTCATATTTCCTCATCAAGGTCTAGGACGTAGGGAGACTGGGGATTCTCGGGTCAATAGGATTTCTTTTATTTGGAAACAATTTCGGGAAATGATTAACGACAGGCTGTCAGGGTCACAACGGAAAATGGTCCGTTCCGGCCATTAACAATCTCGCTTATACAAAGAGTTTGAATTATATTTCATGCGAAGGGAGACAGATGAAGGCTGTCATGAAACAGTTTTTTTTTATTTATTTCGTTATTCCAAAAGTAAAGGAAAGAGGATTCAATCGAATCTTCAACATTATGCATGGTTTTTTTTTTTTTTTTTTTTTTTTTTTTTTTTTTTTTTTTTTTTTTTTTTTTTTTTTTTTTTTTTTTTTTTTTTGCTGGTAAAACAGTTTGGTCACGAGCGAAAAATATATGTTGTTTGGTATCCATTCATCATGAATGTATGAGCTAATAAAAGATTTATTATTAGTAGTATTATTAGTACATTAAGCATGTTCTTTTTTTCTCTTTTTTTTCTTTTTTTTATAGCTGGTAAAACAGTTTGGTCACGAGCGAAAAATATATGTTGTTTGGTGTCCATTTATCATGAAATGTATGAGTTAATAGTGGATTATTATCATTATTATTATTATTATTATTATTATTATTATTATTATTATTATTATTATTATTATTATTACTAAAAAGGCAAGAAAAGTCCCCTTTTTTTAATGTCAACTACCACTCAAAATTGGATGAAGTACCTTGGTTGGTAGATCGATTATTATTATTATTATTATTATTATTATTATTATTATTATTATTATTATAGAACTCGTGTAAAACAAACTCGGGTTATGTTACCACCTAGCTAATTAACACTCATGTGTAATTTGTAAATTAGGTTTGCATGTGTCAAAGTTTTTTTTTTTTTTTTTTTTTTTTTTTTTTTTTTTTTTTTTTTTTACTTGAAACCTGAATCCATCTCTTCCTTACACTTTTAATTCATGTTCAACGAAGAAGAATAAGACTTGAATTATTTGACTTCCATGCTGAATTACTACAGTGTTTGTCTCTCGGGACGACGTTCGAATCTTTCATATCTTCCCACAATCGTATTTTAATGAGAAAAAAAAACTCATCTCTACCAGACCAGGTTGGAAATAATAAGGAAGTAGGAGAAGAATTCTATAAGGATTTTTTACATAAAACGGCTGGTTGGGGAGTTCGTAACACCTGCTGGTTTTGTAAAAAAATTATGAATATTTATTTTATCACTCGTTGAAAAAACAGTAATTTTAATCGGAATTTCCCCGTAATAATATACTGTTCTTAACCGTATTTCAGTAAAATACAGACGACCGTAATTTTACGTTACTTTGTTATTATCTTTCACGGGTTGGTGACCGTAATATCACACCTTTACGTCCATATATCTGTTTTTAAAAAGGTAAAAATCCTTGAATAAATGTTGCCAGACATTTGCCGTTTTTTTAGTGCAAATGTTTAACAGTATACGTTAACTACACAGCAGTGTATTAACCCTTTCACTGCCAGTGGCTACTTTCCTCTTGTTAGGGTAGAAGAGACTCTTTAGCTATGGTAAGCAGCTCTTCCAGGAGAAAGACACTCCAAAATCAAACCAGTGTTCTCTTGTCTTGGGTAGTGCCATAGCCTCTGCACCATGGTCTTCCACTGTCTTAGGTTAGAGTTCTCTTGCTTGAGGGTACACTCAGGCACACTATTCTATCTGATATCTCTTCCTCTTGTTTTGTTAAAGTTTTTATAGTATATATAGGAAATATTTATTTTAATGTTGTTACTCTTCTTAAAATATTTTAGTTTTCCTTGTTTCCTTTCCTCACTGAGCTATTTTCCCTGTTGGGGCCCCTGGGCTTATAGCATCCTGCTTTTCCAACTAGGGTTGTAGCTTAGCAAATAATAATAATAATAATAATAATAATAATAGTAGGTGATTTAGTCAAAATTTGAAAAAAAAAAAACTTTCTTTTATAGTCGCCCAAACTATATAAATTTGGCATTCAATAGAAAGGTCTTGGTGTGAGCTTTTCAATGAATATTAACAAGCTAGGGTTTATACTCACTGACCATAGTTGTTTTGGCCAATTTTACAAGGCCTGATGCCTTTCCTGCCGCCAACCCTCCCCCATTTACCCGGGCTTGGGACCAGCACCAAGTTGAGGCTAGCTTGCCCCCCTCAGTAGCTTGGGACCGACACCAAGTTGAGGCTGGTTTTCCCCCCTCAGAAGCTTGGGACCGACACCAAGTTGAGGCTGGTTTGCCCCCTCAGAAGCTTGGGACCGACACCAAGTTGAGGCTGGTTTGCCCCCCTCAGAAGCTTGGGACCGACACCAAGTTGAGGTTGGTTTGCCCCCCTCAGAAGCTTGAGACCGACACCAAGTTGAGGCTGGTTTGCCCCCCTCAGAAGCTTGGGACCGACACCAAGTTGAGGCTGGTTTGCCCCCCCTCAGAAGCTTGGGACCGACACCAAGTTGAGGCTGGTTTGCCCCCCTCAGAAGCTTGGGACCGACACCAAGTTGAGGCTGGTTTGCCCCCCTCAGAAGCTTGGGACCGACACCAAGTTGAGGTTGGTTTGCCCCCCTCAGAAGCTTGAGACCGACACCAAGTTGAGGCTGGTTTGCCCCCCTCAGAAGCTTGGGACCGACACCAAGTTGAGGCTGGTTTGCCCCCCTCAGAAGCTAGGGACCGACACCAAGTTGAGGCTGGTTTGCCCCCCTCAGAAGCTTGGGACCGACACCAAGTTGAGGCTGGTTTGCCCCCCTCAGAAACTAGGGACCGACACAAAGTTGAGGCTGGTTTGCCCCCCTCAGAAACTAGGGACCGACACAAAGTTGAGGCTGGTTTGCCCCCCTCAGAAGCTTGGGACCGACACCAAGTTGAGGCTGGCTTGTCCCCCTCAGTGGCCGGATAAATGATCCTTCCGCACTTAGAAGTGGGAAAAGATGTAGACAAAGAAGAAGATTAACAAGCTAGGGTTTGTGTGGTCTTGAAAGAATTTGCTACATCAGAAGTTTCCTTAAATTCATCACTGGCACTGAAAGGAGTTAAGCTAATGCACACATGTAGGCTACCATGAACTTGCATTACAGTACACTTAAGTAGAATATTCTTGTTAAAACATTCCATAGTTAATTGCTATAGTCCATTTCTTTTAGCGATGCATCTTTGCACCGACTCGCGGCGGTGCCCTTTTAGCTCGGAAAAGTTTCCTGATCGCTGATTGGTTAGAATTATCTTGTCCAACCAATCAGCGATCCGGAAACTTTTCCGAGCTAAAAGGGCACCGCTGCGAGTCGGTGCAAATATGCATCGCTAGAAGAAATGGACTATAGTTAATAGAGCCCAATAGGTACGTAGATCTTCCAAGAGCGAATAGTGTTTTGATTAAATTTTGATTAAAGATTAAAAATACATTTTGAGTTTAACATATATCTATTTATTAAAATCCTAAAATGAAATTTATAAAGTTGATTGATATTTGTTACCTGCGCTTGGCATTTGAGAACTAGGCTCGCTTCAAACGTGTGGATTGATACTGAGCGGTTTTGTCCGCGCGGATTTTAAATCATTGAAGATCTATGAGGCCCTTAACGTGATGGCCGCTAGGAAAAATTTCCGAGCGGCAGTTACTTTGTAGCATTGAGTACTGCTACACCGCGCAGTTCCAGTGTAGCAGCATAGAGAAACGACGAGGCCGCTCCGGGAAATTCCTCTCATCTGAAGACATGCTTCCTAACAAACGAAAATATTTCCGTACGGAAAAAAATCCGCTCGTATGAATTGAACCTTAATATTCTGGTTCAATCCAGTCTTTTGCCATTCCTGAAAAGTGAACTACTTCTTGAGGTCACTTGTCTCATTACTTATAAAGTAATCAAGGTTTTGTAATACCCAAAAAACAACAAAGACTTAGATATAAGCCACGCAGTTCCAGTGTAGCAGCTTATAGAAACTACGAGTGGCCTCGGGGAAAATCCTTTCATGTGAAGACATACCTCCTAACGAGCGGAAATATTTCCGTACGGGAAAAAATCCGCTCGTATGAAGTGAGCCTTAATCTTTTGGTTCAATCCAGTCTTTTGCCATTCCTGAAAGTCAAACTACTTCTTGAAGTCATTTGTCTCATTAGTCATAAAGTAATCAAGGTTTTGTGATACGAAATACAAAAAGGACTTAGATATAATAACCCACGCAGTGCCAGTGTAGCAGCTTAAAGAAACTACGAGGCCGCTCCGGGAAAATCCTCTCGTTTGAAGACATGCCTCCTAACGAGCGGAAATATATCCGTACGGAAAAAATCCGCTCGTATGAAGTGAGCCTTAATCTTCTGGTTTAATCCAGTCTTTTGCCATTCCTGAAAAGTGAACTTCTTCTTGAGGTCATTTGTCTCATTACTTATAAAGTAATCAAGGTTTTGTGATACCACAAACAACAAAGACTTTTATATATATATATATATATATATATATATATATATATATATATATATATTTATATATATATATAACCCACACAGTACCAGTGTAGCAGCTTATAGAAACTACAAGGCCGCTCCGGGAAAATCCTCTCATCTGAAGAAATGCTTCATAACAAACGGAAATATTTCCGTACGGAAAAAAATCCGCTCGTATGAAGTGAGCCTTAATCTTCTGGTTCAATTCAACCCTTCGCCATTCTTTAAAACTAAACTACTTCTTGAGGTAATTTGTCTCATTACTTATAAAGTAATTAAGGTTTTGTGATACCAAATACAAAAAAGACGTGGATATAATAACCCGTGCAGTGCCAGGGTAGCAGCTTATAGAAACTACGAGGCCGCTCCGGGAAAATCCTTTCATGTGAAGACATACCTCCTAACGAGCGGAAATATTTCCGTACGGAAAAAAATCCGCTCGTGTGGAGCCAGCCTAAATCTTCAGGTTCAATCCAGTCTCTTGCCATTCCTGAAAAGTAAACTACTTCTTGAGGTCACTTGTCTCATTACTTATAAAGTAATCAAGGTTTTGTGATACCAAAAAACAACAAAGACTTAGATATATATAATAACCCACACAGTGCCAGTGTAGCAGCTTATAGAAACTACAAGTCCGCTCCGGGAAAATTCTCTCGTTTGAAGACATGCCTCCTAACGAGTGGAAATATTTCCGTACGGAAAAAAATCCGCTCGTATGAAGTGAGCCTTAATCTTCTGGTTCAATCCAACCCTTTGCCATTCCTAAAAAGTGAACTACTCCTTGAGGTCACTTGTCTCATTACTTATAAAGTAATCAAGGTTTTGTGATACCAAAAACAACAAAGACTTACATATATAATAACCCACACAGTAAAAAGGTAGCAACTTATAGAAAGTATGAGGCCGCTCCGGGAAATTCCTCTCATCTGAAGACATGCTTCCTAACAAACGGAAATATTTCCGTACGGAAAAAAATCCGCTCGTATGAAGTGAGCCTTAATCATCTGGTTTAATCCAGTCTTTTGCCATTCCTTAAAAGCAAACTACTTAAGGTCATTTGTCTCATTGCTTATAAAGTAATAAAGGTTTTGTGGTACCAAAAACAACAAAGACATATAAACGTGCTTATTTGGTCGATCCTCCGAAGACCTCATTTGCGATCTTCTGAAGACCTCATTTGCTGACCTACTTTCCCTCACAGGCTGCATGTCCTGATTCCAGTTAACCTCGGTCAGGTATTCAGGTATTAGGTTCTGGAAATTTGAAGTTAAAAATACACTTTTTTCAACCTCAAAATCTGTTATTTTTTAATAAATATTTTATGCCTTTTGGTCTCATGCTGATAATTCTCTTAAATCAGAGATAAAAAATATGCAGATTTGTTTAGATATTTTTGTTTTAGAAGCTTTTTGAGCCTTCTAGATATTTCAGTCATTGCTAATTTTCTAAATTTTATATTAAATGCTGTAAATTTAAGGTATAAACTAATATACTTATCATATATTGATAGGGCTTTTGAATTTTGGATTATTTCTTTTTTATATATTCAGCCAAAAAATTTTTGAAGCTCCCTTTCTTCTGGATATTTCATTCATTGCTAATTTTCAAAATGTTATATTAAATGCTGTAACTTTAAGGTATGAAATAATATATTAATTATGTATTGATTAGATTTTTGAATTTTGGATTATTTCTTTTTTATATACAACCAAAAAAAAATATTTTAATTTATTATAGACAGCGCGACGTTATATTTTAATTTATTATAGACAGCGTGACACCATATTATATGAACAAATCAATCGACC
This sequence comes from Palaemon carinicauda, assembly GCF_036898095.1. NCBI lineage: Eukaryota > Metazoa > Arthropoda > Malacostraca > Decapoda > Palaemonidae > Palaemon > Palaemon carinicauda. The sequence goes on along the minus strand of NW_027168816.1, from coordinate 14,810 downwards.
CCCCCCCCAAAAAAAAAACGAAACTACTATATCATAAATTATTAGTCTCATTGCTATGTTTTAGAATTTGATATTAAATGCTGTAACTTTATAAGGTATAAAACAATATACTAATTATGTATTGTTTAGACTTTTGAATTTTGGATTATTTCTTTTTTTATATATACAACCAAAAAAATATTTTCATTTATTATAGACAGCGCGACGCCAGATTATGTGAACGAATCAATCGGACCCCCCCCCCCCCCCCAAAAAAAAAATACTATGTATTGATTAGACTTTTGAATTTTGGATTATTTCTTTTTTATATATACAGCCAAAAAAAATATTTTCATTTATTATAGACAGCTCGACGCCAGATTATATGAACAAATCAATTGACCCCCCCCCCCAAAAAAAAAAAAAAAAACGAAAATATTATATCATAAATTATTAGTCGCAAAACAAATAATTTAAAGAAAGTGACGTCTCTGCGAGAGCTGCCTTTTGTCTCCTCTTCGGCGTGACGGGAAGTCGAGAGAAATATTTCCAGAACGGGGCCATTGTTCCTTTGTTGTCTTCTTGTCTCGTTTGGAATTTGACTTCGTACAATTTCACTGATCGTCCGTGAATATCTTCTTAGCAAAAAAAAAGGAAAATAAGAGTGAGAGTAATTGCAAAACGGGATTGCTATCAATAACCACAAACCTGTTTAGGTTAATAACACCTGTTTCAGTAAATAAAAAAAAGTGAGGAACAGCAAAACGGACTTGCTATTAATGACCACAAAACTGTTTAGGTTAATAACACCTGTTTCAATAGACAGCAAAAAAATAAATAAATGATTAAAATAAAAAAAAGGAGTGATTGGAAAACTGACTTGCGATCAATAACCACAAACCTGTTTAGGTTAATAACACCTGTTTCAATAGAGAGAAAAAAATAAAATAAATAAATAAAAAGTGTGATTGCAAAACTGATTTGCGATCAATAACCACAAGCCTGTTTAGGTTAATAACACCTGTTTCAGTAGATGGCAAAAAAAAAAAAAAAATAAATAAAAAAAGAGTAATTGCAAAATAGACTTGCGATTAATAACCATAAACCTGTTTAGGTTAATAACACCTATTTCAGTAGATGGCAAAAAATAAATAAATAAAGAGTGATTGCAAAATAGACTTGCGATCAATAACCACAAACCTGTTTAGGTTAATAACACCTGTTTCAATAGACAGCAAAAAAAAAAAAAGAAATAAAAAAAAAGAGTAATTGCAAAACTGACTTGCGATCTATAACCACAAACCTGTTTAGCTTAATAACACCTGTTTCAATAGAGGGCAAAAAAAAAATTGAAATAAAATAAAAAAAAAGTGATTGCAAAATAGACTTGCGATCAATTACCACAACCCTATTTAGGTTAATAATACCTGTTTCAATAGACAGCAAAATAAAAAAAAAAAGTGATTGCAAAATAGACTTGCGCGATCAATAACCACAAACCAGTTTAGGGTAATAACACCTGTTTCAATAGACAGCAAAAAAAAAAAAAAGAAATTGAGGAATAGCAACGCAGACTTGCTATCAATAACCACCAACCTGTTTAGGTTAATAACACCTGTTTCAATAGACAGCAAAAAAAAAAGTTATTGCAAAACAGACTTGCGATCAATAAACACAAACCTGTTTAGGTTAATATCACCTGTTTCAATAGACAGCAAAAAAAAAGAAAAGAAATAAAGTGATTGCAAAACTGACTTGCGATCAATAACCACAAACCTGTTTAGGTTAATAACACCTGTTTCAATGAATAGCAAAAAAAAAAAAAAAAAGTTTCAATATATGGCTAAAAGAAAAAAAAAAAGAAAAAAAAAATAATTTCAAAACTGACTTGCGATCAATAACCACAAACCTGTTTAGCTTAATAACACCTGTTTCAATAGATGTACAATTCTCGAAAGTCTATCATGGCCCCCCAGCAAAGGTCTGGGGTGTACGCACCCTGACATGCCAGTTAGGCTAGTCATGCGGTTTCGCTGCGCCATTGTTTCCATTCAAACGAGATCGCTCGTTTCATGATGGAGTGATTACTCATTCGTTACTGTTACATCCTCCAGGGCGGGAAGTTGTGCATTTCTTATTTATTTGTTTCAATTCATTCTAATGCTTTCGTTTGTTCGTAATTTATTTCTTTGTTTGTTTCGATTCCCTCTAATGCTTTCGTTTATTCGAAATTCGATTCCCTGTAATGCTTTCGTTTATTCGAAATTTATTTCTTTATCGATTCCCTCTAATGCTTTCGTTTATTGAAATTCGATTCCTTCTAATGCTTTCGTTTATTCGAAATTCGAGTCTCTAATGCTTTCGTTTATTCGAAATTCGATTCCCTCTAATGCTTTTGTTTATTCGAAATTCGATTCCCTCTAATGCTTTGTTTATTCGAAATTCGAGTCTAATGCTTTCGTCTATTCGAAATGTATTTGTTTATTGTTTACCTCTAATGCTTTCGTTTATCCGAAATTTACTTGTTTATTTGTTTCAATACCCTCTAATGCTATCATTTATTCGAAATTCGAGTCCCTCTTATGCTTTCATTTATTCAAAATTTATTTCTTTATTGATTCCCTCTAATGCTTTCGTTTATTCGAAATTTATTTGTTTATTTGTTTATCGATTCCCTCTAATGCTTTCGTTTATTCGAATTTATTTGTTTATTTGTTATCGATTCCCTCTAATGCTTTCGTTTATTCGAAATTTATTTGTTTTATTTGTTTCGATTCCCTGTAATGCTTTGGTTTATTCGAAATTTAATTGTTTTATTTATTTCGATTCCCTCTAATGCTTTCGTTTATTCGAAATTTATTTGTTTCGATTCCCTCTAATGCTTTCGTTTATTCGAAATTTATATGTTTTATCTGTTTCGATTTCCTCTAATGCTTTCGTTTATTCGAAATTTATTTCTTTATCGATTCCCTCTAATGCTTTCGTTTATTCGAAATTTAATTGTTTTATTTGCTTCGATTCCCTCTAATGCTTTCGTTTATTCGAAATTTATTTGTATTGATTCCCTCTAATGCTTTCGTTTATTCGAAATTTATTTGTTTCGATTCCCTCTAATGCTTTCGTTTATTCGAAATTTATATGTTTTATCTGTTTCGATTTCCTCTAATGCTTTCGTTTATTCGAAATTTATTTCTTTATCGATTCCCTCTAATGCTTTCGTTTATTCGAAATTTAATTGTTTTATTTGCTTCGATTCCCTCTAATGCTTTCGTTTATTCGAAATTTATTTGTATTGATTCCCTCTAATGCTTTCGTTTATTCGAAATTTATATGTTTTATCTGTTTCGATTTCCTCTAATGCTTTCGTTTATTCGAAATTTATTTCTTTATCTATTCCTTTTAATGCTTTCGTATATTCTAAATTTATTTCTTTATCGATTCCCTCTAATGCTTTCGTTTATTCGAAATTTATTTGTTTTATTTGTTTCGATTCCCTCTAATGCTTTCGTTTATTCGAAATTTATTTGTTTTATTTGTTTCGATTCCCTCTAATGCTTTCGTTTATTCGAATTGTAATTGTTTATTTATTTCAATTCGCTCTAATGCTTTCGTTCATTCGAAATTTATTTGTTTCGATTCCCTCTAATGCTTTCGTTTATTCGAAATTTGATTGTTTATTTGTTTTGATTCCCTCTAATGCTTTCGTTTATTCGAAATTTAATTGTGTTATTTGTTTCGATTCCCTTTAATGCTTTCGTTTATTTGAAATTTATTTGTTTCGATTCCCTCTAATGCTTTCGTTTATTCTAAATTTATTTCTTTATCGATTCCCTCTAAGTTTTTTGTTTATACGAAATTTAATTGTTTATTTATTTCGATTCCTTCTAATGCTTTCGTTTATTCGAAATTCGAGTCCCTCTAATGCTTTCGTTTATTCGAAATTTATTTCTTTGTCGATTCCGTCTGATGTTTTTGTTTATTCGAAATTTATTTGTTTCGATTCCCTCTAATGCTTTCGTTTATTCGAAATTCGATTCCTTCTAATGCTTTCATTTATTCAAAATTAATTTGTTTATTTGTTTATCGATTCCCTCTAAGTTTTTTGTTTATACGAAATTTAATTGTTTATTTATTTCGATTCCTTCTAATGCTTTCGTTTATTCGAAATTCGAGTCCCTCTAATGCTTTCGTTTATTCGAAATTTATTTCTTTGTCGATTCCGTCTGATGTTTTTGTTTATTCGAAATTTATTTGTTTCGATTCCCTCTAATGCTTTCGTTTATTCGAAATTCGATTCCTTCTAATGCTTTCATTTATTCAAAATTAATTTGTTTTATTGTTTATCGATTCCTTCTAATGCTTTCGTTTATTCGAAATTCGAGTCTCTAATGCTTTCGTTTATTCGAAATTCGATTCCCTCTAATGCTTTCCTTTAATCGAAATTTATATTCTAATCATCCAATCTGACAGATATTTGCAATACTTATTTGTTTATTCCCGAATAAATAACCAAAGTGATCACTTTTCGACAGCCACTTACAATACAGAGTTGGCCTGACAAATTGCGTCTTCCCTTCCCACTACCTGTCGTCATTATGTTCATCAGCCTATGTATAAGTAGGCCTATTATATAGCGATTAGGCTAATCTATATCCGTTAAGATTGCTTAACCTTTTGGCTATTCATTTATCTATACAACTCGTATTTTGTTACTAACGTATAGGCCTATTTGTCTTCAAAGTAATATGGAGACTCTTTAGCTGTGGTAAGCAGCTCTTCTAGGAGAAGGACGCTCCAAAATCTAACCATTGTTCTCTAGTCCTTTGGTAGT
>NW_027168815.1:665379-720231 GCF_036898095.1 Palaemon carinicauda | reverse complement strand
ATACAATGCATCAATGAATGTAGATATGGGATTGTTGAATCCCGTAATAGAGATCTAGCTAAAATAAGTTCATGGTGCAAGTCATGGGTATGAAATAGAATCCTAACAAAACTCAAAGTATGATTGTGAGTAGATCAAGGACAGTGGCTCCTCAACATCCAGATCTCTGCATTAATAATGTTTCTTTAACTCTGTATGACTCTTTTACAATATTAAGTGTGATTGTCGACTGCAAATTCACTTTCATTAGGTCTTTACAATCGTTAATTGTACAAAGATTTGGCTTATTGAGAAAGTCTTTTGTGATTTTCGGTAATCAAAATATTCTGGAGGAGTTTTATTTCTTCCATTCTACCTTGTTTCGAGTTTTGTTCTTCTGTCTGGTGTTGAGCTGCTGATTCTCATCTCATTTTGTTGGACAGAAACGTACTTTCTATTGGATTTCTTATTACTACTGGCACAGTAGTTCAATCAGTTCATTATGCATGTTGCATAAGATCTTTTATATTTCTGATCATCTTTTGCATCCAGATCTTCCGGACAGATCCTTCCTGTTCGTAATATTAGGTATGCAGTTAATTTTAATAGTCATGCCTTCTCTATCATGAGTCTCACTACTACACAATATTTTTGAAGTTTTATTCCAGTTATGACCAACTTTTGCAATGATCTTCCTAATCGAGTAATTGAATAAATAGAAATTCCAAAATTTCAAACATGCAGCAAAAGTTTTTATGTTCAACAGGCTGACATAAGTCTTTTTATAGTTTATATATGCCATATCTGTTTTGATGATGTTACTGTTAATAAAATAATTTATTGTAATCTTTTACACAAATCATGCATTTATTTCCTTATATCCTTTCCTCACTGTGCTATTTTCTCCTTTGGAGTCAATGTGTTTATAGCATCTTGCTTTTCCAACTATGGTTTCACCTCACCTAATAATAATAATAATAATAATAATAATAATAATAACAACAGCAATTATAATAATAATAATAATAATAATGATAATAATAATGATAATAATAATAATAATAATAATAATAATAATAATATCTTGGTAGGAGACATCCTTCAAACAGGTGGAGTTGAATACTATGGCTGCATCGGCAGAATTAAATTTCTTGCCCAATTTCTCGATTCTACGGACAACTCTCTTTTCAGGGTTGCTACATTCAGCTGAATGGAGATGGATACAATTCAGGTTAAGGCTGAATGTAATTAATACAAGTACAAGTAATACTCGAAAATTACAACAGGTAAAATTAGGAGTGGATTGCGATGCGTTTCGGAACTGCTGGCTCCGTCTTCAGGCAAGAAGAGAGGCTCTGGCTGGATCTGGGTCCTTATATATCCCGGCTCTGGTTTGTAGAGAGGGGCCTCTAATTTTGATTGGTCGATCGGAGGTTATAGGCTCGGGTGGCAGATGTACGACGAGTTCGGCTCAGCCTCCCAGGCTGAGAGGTAGGAAGGAATCCTGAATCCTGATTGGTCAGGACGTGCGCCGACCCAGCTAAAAATTCAGGCAGGCTCCTCTCTCCCTTGGTGGACTGGGCTGAGAGAGGTGTCCTACCTCCCTGATTGGCTGAGGCGCGTGCAGAGACGGGCTCAAAGTCAGGCTCAGCAGACTGGAATTCCGGACCATGTTCGCCGCCAAAATCAGCATTCGGCCAGATGATTTCTCCATTTGTGGGGGTGTCAGGATCAGGGTTGTCATCGTTTTGCGGGTCTTGTTCTTGGTTCCTAGCATTGGTACGTCGACAGGATGGTAGGAAGAACATCTCTTGGGTCATATTCAACGCTGGTTTCTCCTTCTGGATTAACAGAGCTTTCAATATTCGTAGGCGCCTGCTGTCCGGGGCGCTGCCGATAATTTTGGTATTGTCGATAATATCTGCCCAGCCAATTTGGGTGTTGTGTCGCTGTAGAGCATGATTTTTTATAGCACCTTGCTGGATGTGGCACGAAATCCTCTTCAAAAGTTTCATAGTAGTCATACCTATGTATTTGCCGGGGCATCCACCGACTGGGCATTGGTAAGAGTAGAATACATTTGTCTTCTTCAGAGGGTCGTTCTCAGGGGGCGCTTGATTGTTTCTCATGACCAAGCTGCGTGTTTTTTCAGTCTGGTAATAGATGATGAGTTTCACTTTTGTGGTCTCTTCAGTGGGTGACACGTTTTTAGTGATGATGTCTTTAATGCCCTTCTCATCCCGTTGATATTCTGCGTACATGAGGCCTTTGTAGTAAAGTTTGATGTCTCTAGATCCGTTGGTGGGGTTGTTAGACCTATCTCTAGTGCTGTCGAACTCCTGGCTGGCGCTGTCGGACCCTTCCACCGCAGAGGACCCATACCACTTGTCTATAGCTCTCCTCACTTCATGCTGGACTTGCTTGTTGCTATGGCTGTTGTTGATGAGGACCTGTGCAGCCCTTTCCAGCTCCTTGTGGGTGTCAGTCCATGACGAGCAGTATGAAAAGGCCCTGCGTACAAAGGCCTTGATGGTCGAGGCCCTGTAGCGGGCAGGATATTCACTTTCGTCATTTAAACACATGCCGAGATTTGTGGGCTTAGTGTAGACAGTGGTTTGGAATCACTCGTTGGTGGAAGAAATCAAGACGTCCAGGAACGGGAGGCTGTTGTCGAAGCTGTTCTCAAGGGTGAAGTGGAGGACGCTGTTGTCCTCAAAGGTCCTCCTTAGGTTCTCGATTGCTTCGGTGGAGGTAGCTTTGATGACAATTTCGTCAAAGCTACTTCCACCACTGTATATATATATATATATATATATATATATATATATATATATATATATATATATATATATATATATATATATATATATATATATATATATATATATATATTACAGGCAAACTGTGTAACCAGGCATTTCACAAAATGGCAAAACATTTTAGGCATTTCGTGAAATGACTGATTAACTTGGGGATTTCGTGAAATGACTAAAATATCCAGGCATTACGCAAAATGACTGAAATTTAGTAGTTCTTATAACACACATTGCCTAATAGAATTTAGGCTAACTGTGTAATTCTGGTATTTGTTTGCAAACAGCACTTTTATGTGGTTTTAAGTATATATGGGTTTTGACACGGATTTTCATACACTGAAAGTTGGTTTTGAATATTTATGTTATAATTAGTATTGATTTATGTATATCTGGTAAACATTTCCATAAAATTTTCATATATTTCATTTCCATATAAATTGTTGCCGGAATAGTTTCAAGCACAGGTGTTCAATTTGAATTTAACTACTTGAGAAGTTAATTCAGTTATGTCTGAAATGGCCCGTTTCTTTGATCTCTTTTAACTACGTGAGTAGGTAATTCACTCATTTTGATTGGTGATCCAAGCATCCTAATGCATCTGAATTCACTGCCTAGGTGGTTCGAGAGATGAAGTATCTCTGGCCGCATCTTGTGCATGGCATGCCCCTAGAGAGGCAAAGATTCAAGGTTCAGTCGATCATGCCAACTCAAACATCAAAGACATGCTGGCTGCTTAGCTCTCTGACAACAACACCCGAGATTGATCCCTAGGCCTTAGTTTTGTTCAGAACCAGAAGAACTCATCATACCATACAGGGATCAAGAGTACCCCCTATGCTACTTTTCTTGGAGAGAATCTAAAAGATGGACTTTCTTCCACTAGCTAGCTTCAGGAGGTCATTGACCGCTTAGAGACACTAGGAGCCCAGCCTCCTACTGATCCAATTGAGGAGCCACTAGAGGTCTCTGAGCCAGTCATCATCACCACCCAGCCATCCTAGTCTCTTGATGAGCCTGTCTCCATCTTCACCTGGCCATCCCAGGTCCACTTAGTTCAGCACTGCATATTGCATCAAGACAACAACAAATTTCCAATAACTGCAAGAGGACCAGAAAGGGTCAAGTGTGCCAGGCAGAATGTATGGTCCAATGTAGCAGGATCGACGAGAAAGCCGGGGAAATAGGGGAAAATATGTTACAGGCATACTGTGTAACCAGGCATTTTGTGAAATGAATGAATTTGGCAAAGACTGTGATCCCTTTCCTCTTGTTATGGTGATATATATCGTGCTTGGCAGAAACCGTAGGTGTCAGGCAACGTTCATGACTGAAGACTTCCAAGTACATCATGAGGAGGTTGGTGTAAGCATTCGGGGATTCTCTGATGTCGAGTTAGAAGTTGGAGGCGGCCGGTTGAACAGGTGTTGACAAGTACAAGTCACCGCTTAATAATCATCGATGCCCCACAACCGACTGAGGTGATATTGTGCAAGGAAATCCGCACCAGGTGGCGGCAATGTTACGTTGGCGCCAAGGAATTTCCATTGGCATTTGGTAATACCAAACAATAGTGTGAGTATCTCGTAGACATGGTTGGTGATCTCAGATCCGTTGGCAGCTACTGGGCCGACTTGAACAGGCTTAGAATTACCTCGTTGTGTCCTGGAGAGGGACCTTGATAAAGCAAAAAGCAATCACCACTGTGTACTAAAAACAAAAACCTATAACTACATCAAGTAAAAGGAGAGAATTTCTGAAAGTAGAGGCTACTGCTACAAGCAATGGCTTATTCACAAATATTTTTATCAACAGACAACCATGCGTACATATCCCTCGTAGAAGCCCAGAATCCTCAAAGGTATTAGAAGAACTGTGATTGATGTGCATCAGTAAGTGACTGGAGAGGTTGTTGATTTGGGATTGGGCGAGAAGCTCTGACACTGCTCTGGCATATCTCAAGGCAGGTATCAGAGTATTAATACATTCACGTTGGCCTTTCTGGGTGTTGAATAGATGTTCTATTTGTCATAAGTGTACACGTTGATAGAGGTCTTGACACTGGTTAATGTTATCGGAATTCACATGAGTTCATTGGCATATAAAGGAAGTTTCTCCAAGGGCCCTTACATTCATTGTTGGGCCCATGTGTTGGATATTGATACTGACAAAAGCAGTGAACTACCACAAAAACAAAAAATGATGGACCTGATTAATTCTCTATTGTTTTTTTTTTCTTATTTTGATAAATCACTGAAATTTCAAAGATTCTTGGAATCTGTGCTATATGTTTACTGCCATCAAGCCAAGCTTCACCAACTGAATGGCGTTTACAAAATTCGGTGTGTTGAACGTTATGTGTATCTTCAATTGTTCAACATATTCTATTACTGTGCTGAAATTTGCTTATAGGCTCTTTTTAATCAGTGTTCTTACCCCAAATGGAGCCAAGGACAGTGAAACCATGATAAATCCACGAGAATCAAAACTAGCATGCAGAATTTTAAACATGTGATAGCATTTGTCACTTTGAGAAACAGCTTTGATTACATTAAATCTCTGTCATCAAATCTTGCAAAAGCATGAACTGGGCATTCACACATCATATCACATGGTTGACAGTATCACACAAGATTTCCAAATACTCAGAGATAACATTGATGTTGAGTTTTAGCTGTGGTACAACAGAGATGAGAAAGACATTGCTAAGCGAGTTGAATCAACTGAAACCATGCCACTCATAGCTCGAATTCAATGGCATCCAAGTAACACTGAGGCAACTACACCACTTGAATACTAAAAGTGCAAAATGGCGATCCTGCTCGTTGATGACATTCTCCAACAGCTGAAGGATAGGTTTTCAGCAGAAGAATGTAGGACATTTTTAGCATTCGGCATCTGGTAACAATACTTGCAACACAACGTTTCAGTTTGTTTTGAAGACATCCCCACGCAGCTACTGCACTGGAATTATGACCTGCCAAGCTGGCTGTCCTTCTGCACTGAACTTAGATGATGCGAAATGATGTGGTGTTCCTTCAGAAAAACACTTCCACACTCACTCATGGACATGTTGTCGTATGCAGATGCAGATGCTTGGACAAACACTTGTGCATTGATCCTTGTGTGTTATAAGAATGACCATCTGCTGACTCTCCGCCCTTACTCATATGAAAATCCAGTACAACGTCCAACTACAGTTGATGGACCTTGCTGGTGAGATCATCAAAGCACATACTAGGTAACTCTTCAACAGCATTCTACTATCAGAGTAACAGTTGGAATTGAATTCATATAGAAGAAAAGACAGAGATATGTCCAATTTTTTAGGAAAATTTTCAGTAATCTACTTGTTGATGAACATCAGTCTTGTCTCTTAATTCTTGTGAAAAAGGCTGTTTTATAGTAACATACATCTTTTTATGAGAAAGTTTGAAAATTTTTTCTATAATATCCTTGTAAAATTTAACAAACACTAAATCTGCACAAAACAATATGATGTTTTATTTGGGTGAAGTCATATATGATCCTTAATAATATCCATGAGTATGGGATTCAATGTCAGGCTAAAGATATTGAGAAATACAAGAAAAAGAAAATCGTTAATAGTTAAAGAAAACCTGATTCAATTCAAAGTAAATCGTTAATTGTTAAAGAAAACCTGATTTAATTTCTGTTTAATGTTCCTACATAGGTTACATAGTCCTGGTACTTCAACATATCTAGCTTTCCCGGTGCCTTCTGTACCTTCTGATGGAATTAAAAGCTGGAATCATGGTGAAGAGTTGTAAATTAGTGCTTCCTATGAGAAAGTATAAATTATACTACTAAAAGTGTCCAATCTTAATGCATGCATAGCAAGGTCAAAAAAATATTCCTGGTACTTTTCCTTCTTTTTTAAAATCACAGAATATGCCCAGTTAATCCTATTGGAATTCCCAGAGGTTCATATGTGTTGAATGTTCTTGGCACGTCATCATACCACTGATGAAGTTTGGTACAGAGGTAGATGGAGAACGTTGACCAGAAACATCGACCCCACATAAAATTGTGAAAAGATGCTGACAAAAAAGAAGTTGTACTTACTGCAGAGTATTTACACTATTGACACCGCTTCTAGAAGGTTAAAATCACTGCCATTTTTCTCCTAAAAAAGCTTCTAAAATGTTTACAATGCTTCCATAAGGGTAAAATCACTTGTAGTACTTTCCTTAGACAGCGTCTAGAGTGTTTATAACGCTTCAAAAGGCTAAAATTACAACATTTCAAGAGGTTCCACATCACTGGTTATACCATCACTTCCACTTACTTCTTATCCTCTAAAAGCATTTGCAACACTTCCAGAAAGCTAAACTTCACTGGCTACCAACACATAAACATAGTTCAGAGCCTCTATAATGATCAGGACGCTTCCAGCACTCTAAAATCACCAGAACATGCAATTACTGCATATCCTATACAACGTTTACTATGCTTCCAGAAGGCTATATCCACTGGATACACCACCACTTCTACTTACAACCTTTTGAACGATTCCAGAAGTCTAAAATAAATACAGCCTCTATAACGTTTAAACCCTTATAGAAGGGTCATATCATTAGCAATTCCTTTTTCAGACTGACTGTAGAGAACCAATTGCACTCACTTAACAGCAGCAGCTCCAACGTTTACAATGGTTCCAAATTGCTCAGATCACTAGCAGTTCTTTACTCAGATAGGTTTAACAATGTAAATAACACATCCAGAAGGCTGATATCACTGTCCGCAGCACCATATGCAATAACTGCATAGCGTATACAATGGTAAACAACACTTCGAGAAGGCTAGCCTTTTTTTTTGGTTAGACCACCGCTTTCACTTACTGTACATACTCTACATCATTCAAAATGCTTCCAAAAGGCTTAAATCTCTGCACGTCCTCTACAACCTTTACAACGAGTCTAGAATGCTCTATTTTTTAGCTATACCACGACTTGCATTTACTGCAGAGCATTCATAATATTTAAAACGCTTCCAGAAGGATAGAATCACTGGCTGCACCACCACATGAACTTACTGCAGAGGCTCTCTAACTTTTACAACGGTTCCAGAGGCTTGGAATCACTAACCAAAACACCACATGCACTCATTGCACATTATCTACAATATTTAAAACACTTCTAGAAGACTAAAATCAATGTCTGCACCGCATCATATATATATATATATATATATATATATATATATATATATATATATATATATATATATATATATATATATATATATATATATATATATATATATATATATATATATATATATATATATATATATATATATATATATATATATATATATATATATATATATATATATATATATATATATATATATATATATATATATATATATATATATATATGAGTACTTATAATCACATACATTATATGCCGGCCAACTATTAGGTTGTTACTGAAAGTCTTTTGTGAATGCAACTAAACTTTCTTTGTTCTGAACATGAGTATTTACACAACCTGTTCCAGTCAAGAACCCCACACATATTCAAACACCCAATGGTGCAGGAAAATTCGTGAATAGATAGGTTATCATTGAAAAGGGAGAGCAATAACAACAATATACAAAAAATAAGAAATATCATTATAATGTATATTAGCATGTTTGATACAAGAGAGGTGCATGGCTCCTCCCAAAAGACGACATACATGTTAAATAGGTTGCCTTGCCTTTAAGAAGCGTAAGGTAGGCGGATCATCTGACAGGAGATATGATAGTTTTATGTTATCTATTGAGACCCTGTCAGCTTTGCCACGCATGTTGAGGAGGAATGCTTTTGGCATATAGCGGGTCAGGGGGAAAGATCTGTTAAGGGGGCATTAACTGTGGTTTACTAGAGCCATGGCACAGAAAACATATGTTCATGAGTGCTGATCAGTTGGTGTGTTGCTTAGCTGGGACTTATAATTCTGACAGCATGGAGAAAATTTTCCCAAAAAATTGTTTTACCTGCTGGAGATTTTCGGAAGAGGTTTCAGATGGAAGAATTCCGGCAAGGAAAACCAACAGGTTGCCATACACCATTTCAGATACCGAGACATCCACAGCATCTTTAGGAGTGGTTCTGAATACCAAGAGGATCCAGAGAAACTGGGTAAACCAGTCAGAGCACTTGCAGCGGGACATCAACACTGCTTTGATGGTACGATGATAGCATACTGGTGAAAGCAGGGTTGTATACATTGTTCTAAGGAAGAGTGATACCCAGGAGACTCGATAAGGATGTCCATAATTGATAGGTCAGATATACATGAGGCAGACGTTGCATTTTCCCTGTTAATGGCTTTATGAAAACAAAGCTTGTGATCCTTGCAAATGATGAATGACATTCTTTCCGAGAAATAACGGAAAGTTAGGGACAGCTAAATGCACTACCAGCTATTTGCAGTCGAAGGTGAAGTAGCTGGATTCCGTTATGGACAGCTTTCTATTGAAGAAGGCCAATTGGCGTGTAAAGCCATTGAACACCTGCCCGAGGACTGCCACAATAGTGACGTCACTAGCATCGGTGAAGAGAAGGAGAGGTCAATGTGGCACAGGAAAAGTAAGAGCAGCAGTGATTGATATGGCTTTCATTGCGTTGCAGAAGGCCCTTTCTGGAATAGGACTGCACTCCAGGTCTCTTGGCTTTCTTTGAAGGAGGAATAGAGGGGGCAAGGTGTGGTGATTCATGGCAGGAAACGGTGATAATAGTTGATCATGCCTAAGAATTCTTGCAGTGCTTTCATGGTCGAAGCCGTGAGGAAGTTCTGAATGGCTGCTACTTTTCATGGAGGATGTGAACTCCTTCAGGAGAGAAGTGGTACCCTAAGAATAATACTTCGTTGGCACCAAAGTGCACTTGTCATGCAGTATCACAAGGCCATTCTGTTTTAGGTGGTCGAGTATGGTTCATAGATGACGGAGGTGTACCTCTTTGGAAAAAGAGAAGAAAAGCATGTCGTCCACGTAACATTCACAAAAGTAGAGTACCCCTAGGATGCTGTCCATGAGATGTTGAAAAGTGGTCCCAGCATAACAAAGGCAACAAAAGGAGCTATTGAAATTCTATGTACCCAATGTGGTGGTTATGGCAGTATTGGGATTTCCTTTGGGTTCAAGGGCACCTGATAATACCCCTTTAGGATGTAGAACGTGGAGAAAACCTTGGATTTGTGCAAGTAGGAGGTTACATCGGCTATGTATGGGAGAGTGCAGTGAACCTGTTCTGTCTGCAGTTCAGAGGCTTGTATTCCCAACACGGACATAGAGTGCCAACTTTCTTCAGGAATATGTGAAAGTTTGATGATGATAGACTGGAGGCCTTTTGCCAAAAGCTCATTTTTTTTTATTTTGACGAATATTTGTTTAGCAATTGCCAATCGATACGATGACAGACATAAGAATCTGGTGAAAACTGTGGCACCCGTCGTCTCTATATGGTTATAAATACCGTATTATGCTGAAACCATGGTTGTTGGACGAAATTCTTAAAGGAAAACATCTGGGTATAATGTGAGAAGTTGGGATTTTGTATCCACGGGTGTGCTGATGTAGAAAGCAAGGGGAGAGGGGATGGGTTGGAAAGGTGTTGAGGAGGATTAATCCTCATTGACTAACAGTAGGTGAGCTACGTCAGCCAGGTGGTGGAAATGGGAGAGGAAGTGCGCTCAGAGAATTGGCTATTTGACATCAGCAACGAGACACTTTCAAGTATATTTGGCGATTCTAATCAATAATCTGACGGTTTTATAACCATGCATATGTATCACAGATCCGTTGGCAGTTACCAGGTATATGGTGGCAGATTTAGACATACTACCTCATGTCATGTAGAGTGGTCTTGGCATAAAAGAACCATAAGCACACGTGTCTATCAAGAATCACACAGCCGTACCTGCGTCATGTAAAAAGAAAAGATTAGTGAAGGGGGAGGCCATCGCCACTAGTGGATATTTTTATCCACTGACAACGATTCGTAAATTTCTTCGTAGCTGCCCTGAATTTGATGTGGTAGTAGACTAACTGTGGCTGATGGGTGTCGGTAAGTGACTGACCAGGTCGGTGGTTGAGGCGTAAACAAGGGGTGGTATGTACGGGTGGTGGGCTGCTTTGTCGCTGCTCTGGCACGTCAGAGGGTGTGCGACTGTGTCCTACGGCACCCACATTAACTTTGGTCAAAGTTGAATAGTTCGTTCACCTCCTTAGAAATGGAGGCGTGGGGGGAGGTCCAGAAGGCACTGAAGTGGCTGTCCATAAGGCATTGACTTTGGTCATCAGGAACTTCTTGGGCAAAATATCAACATCGGGGATGACACACGTACAGATTCGTGTAAGCACGTTGCACAAATTACATTAAGTACATTCACTTCACAACCAGAAACGCCGCATTAGGAAGCAGGTGAACAATACTGGTCATGTCCATGAGAGAGAGCTAAGCCATATAGTCCCAAATGTTATTGAGAGCTAAAAAAGTTATGCTATGTGGGTGGTTGCTGATAGCGAGTACTGCTCTAGGACGTATGATCTGAGGTCTTCATACATTATGGGGTGTCCCCGTCTTTGCACAGCCAATTGGAGATTTCAGGGAAGTGTCCCCAGGGATGGTAGCGAGAACATATTAAGCTTTAGTGTTTGACAGGGTTACGCTCTATAAGCAAAACTTGACTTCAACATTTGGAAACCAGGTTAAAGTCTCCAAGGTGTGGCGTTAATGGCTTAGTCAGTATCTGAGGACAGCATCATCAAGGATTAAGGCACGAGGTAGTTTAACACCCCGGTGGTCAACAATGTGCCGAAGAACAATTAAGTTGTAACTGAGAGACTCGTGAATGCAACTGGACTTTATTTGGTCAGAGCTTGAGTATTTATATAACTAACCTGTTCCAGTTAAGAAAGGCACATTTGGGAGTGGGTGGGTCGTTTCTAAGCATCAATATTGAATGTTCCATACATCGCAAATTGGTGTCGATGGACACTATAGTCAGTATAGGAATGTGATATCTTGTGATCCCTA
This sequence comes from Palaemon carinicauda, assembly GCF_036898095.1. Classification (NCBI taxonomy): domain Eukaryota; kingdom Metazoa; phylum Arthropoda; class Malacostraca; order Decapoda; family Palaemonidae; genus Palaemon; species Palaemon carinicauda. Next base: position 708,387 of record NW_027168815.1, on the reverse strand, counting down.
GTGTAGTGTTCTTGGTCCTTTATTTTTCATAATACATACATATGACACCTGGTTTGGTCTAAAAAACAAGCTTATCGCATATGTAGATGATGCTACACACTTTGCATTAATTCCATACCTTGAATGTAGATATCGGAATGCTGAATCCCTTAATAGATATCTAGCTAAAATAATCGCATGGCGTAAGTTATGGGGCTTGAAGTTTAATCTGAACTAAACTCAAAGTATTCTTGTTAGTAGAACAAGGACAATGGCTCCTTAACATAAAGATCTTAGCATTGAAAATGTTTCTTAAATTTTTTATGACTCTTATAAACATTTAGGTGTGATTCACAACAGCAAATATACTTTTCACAAACACATTAGCTCTGTATCATCTTTCAATTCAAAGAAAACTGGTTTTTGAGCTATTTTGATATTTTCAATAATTGATCTACTCTTGAGACTTGTTTTAATTCTTGAATTTTACATTGTTTCGAATAATGTTCTATTTCCTGGTCTTTACCTGCTGATTCTCATCTGAATTTGTTGGACAGAAACTTATGGTCTATCAAATTTCTAGTTCTTAATCTAGGTATTGATCTCTGGCACCGCAATTCAATTAGTTGGTTCTGTATGTTACTTAAAATGTTTCGTATTTCTAATCATCCTTTACCTTCATATCTTTCCAGACAGATACCTCCTGTTCGTAATACTAGGCATGCAGTTAATTCTAATAGCCTTGCCTTCAAAATCATGAGGGTGAATATTAATAATATTTTAGAGGTTTTATGGCTGTTTTGACCATGATTTGGAATGATCTTTATCGGTAAGTTGAATCGGTAGAACTTCAAAAGTTCAAACTTGCAACAGATGTTTCCATGTTGAACCGGCGGATATAGGTCTTTTTAAAGTTTATATATAACATATGTTTTGACGTTGTTACAGTTTATAAAATATTTTATTCAGTTTTTCTCATTCAGTTAATTACTTCCTTATATCATTTCCTGACTCTGCTATTTTTCCCGTTAGGTTTATAGCATCCTGCTTTTCAAAGTAGGGTTATTCCTTTGCTAATAATAATAATAATAATAATAATAATAATAATAATAATAATAATAATAATAATAATAATAATAATAATAATAATAATAATAATAAAATGATAATAATATATTACGAAAAAGTGTATGAATACAAACATTGGTAAGACAATATAAAATTTGGATAAATTCGATTTCAAGTTAGAATATGTAAAGAAGATTAATCGTATTCAATGTCTAAGATGCACGGTACGGTCGAGAATAAGATTGATTGTAATTTTGAAAGGTTCCCTGATGGTTATGGTTTGGAGCATAGTTTTAAAAGAGAAGATATGGTATGTAAGTGAGTTTCAAGTGCATTAACTAAAACATATAAAGAAAGGTCCCATTTATGAAAATCTCGGTATCATAGGTGAGTTGAAAACAAGGGCAATGAATGAAATAAGCATACAAGATTTATATAAGAAGAATTATATGTTTAAAAGTTAATGTCTATATAAAATACTAGTAGGAGTAAAAATATAGTTTTATATAACTGTATATATGTTTTTTGGACGGAACTAATCTAAGGAATATAGGGCAATTTACCACAAATGTTTCGCACACTATCATTCAGTGTTTTAATTTTTTTTTGTATATCCTGCTCTCTCCGTGCACATTTAAAAGAAGTAGATTAAGCTTGGCTTTTCTTGTATTAGCTTGTTTGAATTTAGTGAGGTTTTTGCTTGCAAGTACTTGTATATAGGCTCATTATCCATTAAAAAAGTTTAGTTACATTCCTAAAACCTCTCTGATATAACCTAACAGAACAATCGCAAAATTGCAGACCAGAGAAGTAACAGCTCTCTTCCTCCTTTTCCCTTGGTGCTGCACCATACTGTTTGGGATACCTCCCTTGATTTATGTCTCTGTCTCTCTACAACATTCATAGAAGTAGGGAGGAATTTACTTGATTTCAGTGCAGCAAGATTCAGTTTCACAGAAGGGGCATAACTAGCTATATCACCAAAGCAGGCTATATACTAGTGGCTATCACCAACGACACTTTTGGGGAAATCTACAATTTACTTTTTTAACAAAGGGATACCCCAATATCGTACTACGCCCCAAATATTTATATCCTGGAGCAGTACCCACCATTACAAGCCGTCCATATAACCAAGATTTTTAAGCTCTCTCCACAACAGTTTGTGAAGTGAAAGTCTTTGCTTGCACTCGGGGAAATCACAATCTAGTTCACTTTCAACCTGCTACAAATAGCTCTCCTCAGGTGGTGAATCTACTTTGGGCCCTTTGGGTACCGCGGCTGCCCAAACCTGTATGTGCTGCCGTCCCTAATGTCAACATTTTGCCCATGAAGAACCTGGTGACCAAATTCGACACACTTATGGAAAACCAATTCACCATCTTCAATTCCTCAATCCATACCCTAAATAAGATGAAGAGGACAACTATTCAACATCAACTAAAGTTAACCTGAATGTGGTACGATAGAATATGGTATGACACAGACACACACACCACGATGTGTAGAAGTGGTAACAAAGGCACCCACCACCAATATGTTCCACCCGTATCTCACACCACAACCAGTGACCTTTCTAGCCACTGACTGATGCACATTACCCGCAGATATGTTACTACCACTCCTAATTCATAGTTGCTGTGTAAAAATGTGTAATCAGTAGTCAGTGGCCTAAAGGCTTTTAAGGAGACCAGGGCTTTTGGCAGTGGCCTGCCCTCTCTGCACTCTTTTCTATTTACATGATGGAATTACAGAAAGAAGCTTTTGGTAGACAACTTAGTCTGTCTAAGCCTACCAAAGTCCAAATAGTAGCTGCCAACCGATCTGTGATCTCCACCTAGTTTTAAGGAGCCCTTTTGTTATATTTTGTGAGTGACAAATATAATTTAAAGTTTCTCTTTGCTAACATCCCATTGCTGATCCTCGATGTGGATTTCTTCACCCATTTCCACCTCCTGGATGAGGTTGCTCACAAACAGTTAGTTAACACAGACTCTTACTCGTCGACACTTGTTCAACACACAACCTCCAAAATTACTCTCCACATCAGGGCACCCATGGATACCTACGCCCACCTCCTCACATCATACTCAGAAGTTTTTCTATCCTAAACTTCCCAATATACCCAGTATTCCTTCTATACAAAGTATTGATCACCATATCAAGACAACAGGGCTATCAGTGTTCGCAAGAGTCAAGTGTCATCTGCTGAATTGTTTTGGAGTCAATAAAAAAAGTTTGCCAAATTGAAAGAAATGTATCTTTGCCAAAAGGCTGTAAGCTCATGACTATTGTCCTTAGATATAGTCCTGCAGTAAGAAAATTCCCTACACCAATGTGGGGATTACTGGCACATGAACAAGCAGACAGAATGGATTAACAACCTCCCAACAAAACCTTGCCACAATTACCTTCTGCTCACAACAAAGCAAAGGCTTTATCCATGCTTGACTTAGAGGAGTGGAAGTTAGTAAAAGAAAATTTTGTTGGGATTACAAGTGATGTGTATGGCAAGAAGTTTATTGGAGGCAGAATGAGGAAGGGCAGTGAATGATGGAATAAAGGAGTGAAGGTAAAAGTGGAAGAGAAAAAGAGGGCTTTTGAAGAATGGCTGCAGAGTTATAGTAAAGAGAAGTATGAAAAATAAAGAAAGAAAAATGTGGAAGTAAAGTGCAAGGTACGTGAAGCAAAGAGGGAAGCTGACATGAGGTGAGGTCAGGGATTGGGTCAGTCATATGAAGAGAATAAGAAGAAGTTTTGGAAAGCCAGAGGTTACACAGAGATAAAGTAGGTAAAACAAGAGGAAATATCGTAAGTTTTTCTATTTTCAGCTTTGATTGATTAAAGGGAAAGTTATACCTAAACAGAATGGTGACTTACAAGTAAACTTGGCCAAAGTAGGTATTTGTTGTATGAAAATTAAATCTGATACTGAAATCAAGTCAAAAAAAAAAAGTAAAGTAACTATAACAGAACGAGTCAATGCTTTCAATCTTGTGCAAATATGAAAATATATATATAGAGAATGATTTAATACGTAAATATGAATTAATAATATCCATAATAAGTATTTTCATTATGGGAATAATATGAAATGCTGCAAAAGAAAATAAAGTAAGTGTGCAACAACTGAAACAGGACGGAGTAACAAGTTTAGAATTGTAAAAATGAGACATTGATACACGTTGGTACTGCATCAGTGATTACATATAGAAAGAGTAACCAGGGGCTGAGTAGAATATATGAATATATCTTGTCTAGTAGAATACTTTAAGTTCCCAGCATGATGGTGTCTGATCACAGCGGCATATGGTCCGTGCAAATGACAAAACGCGTACCATCTAAGAAGTTGAGAAAGGGACGGACAGCAATTTATGGTCGAAGTTAGAGTAGACAAATTCTGCTTTTGATATTTTTTCTCATTGAAGAAGGCAGATGGGTGTGACGAGCCGCAGAACACCTGCTCGAGTACTGTACCAATAGTGACGTTACTAATATCAGTGAAGAGAAGGAGAGAGGCAAAAGGTATGGGAAAGTTGAAAGCAGCTGCAGCAGGTGATAAGATATTCTTTTCGTTGAAGGAGGGAGCTTCCTGAAGCGGACCTAACCTCATGTCTTTTGGCTTGCCTTTAGTGAGGCCATATCTATGAAAGGAGGTCTATGAGCAATTAGCACTTTATTTAGGATGAAACCAACCCATGGATATAAATTTTGTGAGTAACATTGTGTTTCTGTGAAGTTTATTTTTCAGAAACTATAAAAGGCAATTTGGAAAGAGGATTGGCTGTCTAACTATAATAATTCATTATTTCCTATCAAAGCTGCTAACTGAGGGTCACAGTTCTCTGTAATTATTAAACTCCATACCATTGTATCAACTCTGCAGTGCAGAAGGTGAAAAAACCAAATCAGGAGACAAATTTGCATGCTCTCAAGAAAAATACTGATTGTGTCTTGCTACTTGGGTAACAAGGCATATCGCTTCGGGGCCATCACGACAATAAGGTGGATTAGTCATCTACCCCAAAAAAGAAGAAAAACAATTTCATTGCTATCTTAGAGGAAGATGAGAAGAGTGATGAAATACTACATGAACATTTGTCACTGCTTCCAAAAATGTTGAATACACATAAAATACAATATAGGAGGATATGGTCCAAGTAACTTAGAATATGTTGTAAGCCGAGATCACGGAATCATTACATGGCTATGTTCAATTGTATTCCATAATAGTAGATGAAGTCACAGAAAACTATACAAATCAAAAAGATCTTACTGTGTGTCTGCGGTATCAAAGCATGATCTCAAACTATGACAGTCCAAAAATGTTCGAGATCTTTTTGGATTTTAAGAACTTTTGCTGCACAACAGGTCAAGCCATAGCTGATGAGTTGATAGAGTCTCTCTCATTTGATAAACTTGATTTGGCTTACATTTGAGAACAAGCATATGATGGTGTCTCTTTATTGTTATCTGAATGCACACAAGTTCATTGGCATATAAAGGATGTTTCTCCAAGGGCACCATACATTCACTGTCATACCCAAGTGACAAATATTGCTATTGACAAAAGCAATGAACTACCACAAAACCCAAACATGATTGACCTGATAGATTCTGGATATTAGTTTTTTTTTTTTTTTTTTTTTTTTTTTTTTTGATAACTCATCAAAACTTCAAAGAGTCTTTGAAACTGTGCTACATGTTTACTGCCCTCAATTCAAGCATCAAAAACTGATAGGCCTGTGCAAAACTGGGTGGGTTTGAACACCATATGTGTCTTGAATTGTTCCAGAAATTTTAATATTATGTTGTAATTTGCTTAGAATTTTTAACATGTGATATCATTTGTGACTTTGAAAAATGGCTTGGATTACGTTAAATCTCTAGCATCAAAGCTACAAAAAGCATGAGCTCAAGGTTAACATTAATGCTGAGTGACTTTCAGCAGTGGTACGACAATGAAGTGAAAGACATTGCAGAGAAAGTTGGATCAACTGAAACCATGCCACGCTCAACTCGAGTGTAATGGCATCCAAGTAACACTGAGTCAGTCACACCACTTCAATAATAAAAGTGCATAATGGCGATCGCGTTGGTTGATGACCTTTTATAACAGCTGAAGGATAGGTTTTCAGCAGAAGAATATCAGCCAGTTTCTGGCATACTGCATCTGGTCACGATACTTGCAACATAACGTTTCATTCTGTTTGAAGACATCACGACGTAGCTACTACTAAGGAAAGAAGACCGTCAAAGCTCGCTGTCACTTCAAAATGAGTTCTGATGATGGGAAATGATGTTGTGTTCCTTAAAAGGCACGCTTCCAGACAGACTCATGGACGCATTGTCATATGCGGATACAGATGCTTGTTCCAAGATATGTTCACTGTTTATCCCTTTTTGTGTTACCAGTCATGTCAGCCGGAGCTGAAAAACACTATAAGTTATTAGATTGCTAAAGACACACTTCGAGAATAGAATGACCGACCGCCGACCCTCAACCCTCCACCACAATGTCCAACTAGAATTGACAGATATTGCTGATGAGTTCATCAAAGTACACCGTAGAAAACTCTTCAACAGCACCCTACTATCAGAGTAACAATTTGAATTGATGAATTCATATAGAAGAGAAGCCATAGAAAAGTTCAATTTGTAGCAAAGGTTTTAGAAATTTACCTTGATAATACAACTCAGTCATGTCTCCTAATTATAACAAAAAATAGTTTCACTGCAGAATAAATCTTTTCATGACAAAGTCTGAACATAGTTTTCTTATATTATCCTTGTCGAATTTCACAAATAATAAATTGGTGCAAACAATATGAAATTGTTTTATTTTGGTCATGTTAGATATGATCATTGATAATATCCATGAGTTTAGGATTCATTGTCATGCCAAAGAAATTAAGAAAATACAAGAAAAAGTAAATCTTTCATTGTTGAGGAATACCTGATTTAACTTCTGTTTTATGATCTCCTTTTGGTAATTACATCATCTCAATATGTTTTGGTTTACACCATAAATATTAAATAAATGTGTATATAGGATATGCATTTAATTGCACCTATAAAGGAGAGTTAGCACTCATGTTCTCATTTCTTTTATGTCTTTTTTGACAAGATCAATCTTGCTTTAAAATGGGAGATTCTTCGGTTCAACTATATTAGGAGGCAAATGAGTTATATATAGTAAAAGAGACATTGTTAGTGCAAAGATCTGGATGCTGAGGACCCTCTGTCATAGACTAACTTATAATCATATTCTGAGGATTTTCTTTAGCAAAATTTAATTAAATTCTTATATGAAGAAATTTCACAAAAATTCAATAGTTTTTATTGCTGTTAATGATATGTCTAATAAAGATAAACTTCACGGTCAATATAGTTAACATAACATTTGAATGGTCATTGAAAGTAACACTGAACTCACCTCTTAACATTTGTTACCCAAGTGTTATCTTCAATCTCCTATGCACTCTATTTATCAGGCTTTGGTAAATGCTCTGGTTCTTCCTCACTTTTCATTTGATACTTGTCAAGTTTTGTTTGATCACTTTTATAATAAATATCCCTGTTGTGAGCTTCTGAAATTGCAGAGTGAGTTGATTTCAAATAACTTTAGAGGTATATGCTTTCGACACTCTCCACAATCTAGTAGTGACTGTTGTGAATCTTCTTATCAGCTACAGACTTTATCTCTCCCGCGTGATAAGGCATTCAGAGGTGTTATCATTCTGCTCAGTAATAAAGGCTACGCGTACCTATTATATTCAAATTATTTTTCTTATAAATAGTATGCTTCGACTAAACAAATTATGAATAAGATAATCTAGCTTTAGGTATTATGTAATTGTTAATTTTACTAGTGAAGAGATGAGGGAGCTTGAGTCTAACCGCTATCTGTTATCTCCAACCGAGCGTATGTTGCCACATGCATTGTTGAGGAAGGTGAGACCTTGGGTGAAGGGGGTGAGGAGGACCAACGTCGTGATAAGAACTCTTTCATGCAGAGCTACTGATAAGGACAGGTTTTGCCTTGTAATTTTCTCCTGTTGATGAATGGTAAGCATGAGAAAGAAATCTTGATTTGTTGGTAAGGTGAAAAGTCACTGTAGACTTTGAATGTATATAGAGTTTTGGATTACTTTTAAGATAAAGTAGTTTTCAATAAATATCTACTGAGATGAAGAGGGAAACTCCATGTGACTGTTTCTGGAGACCTTCAGAAGTCTTAATTACTCATTTATTACCAATTTTGAGAATATTTATCTTTCCTTTCTCACTATCAGTTGACTAGGTTACCAGTTTTCACCTATTTTACATCAATCTGGATGACATAATAGTTGCTGAATCGCTCAAAGTAAAACTTTCATAATGATGACATTCTTATGTAAAAAAGCGGGCTTTAACTAAATTATTTTAAGAAGCTGCATCTAGATAATTTAAGGTAATAATGATAAACATAAATTATCAGGCAATAATTGAATAAAAAAATATAGTGTCTTAAAATTTACGATATATTCTAATTTGTTCACATCCATAAATGAACAAAAGGTTTCATGATATTGCATGTTTTTTTCTCATTTCCCTTTAAATATGACAATAATTTTTAATGAAGAAGAAATTAAATTCTCTTTAATATCATTTCGAAAATATTTCCAAGAGAAAAAGTAAAAGTGTATGATATAATAAAGAAAATAGTTGTTAAGCAATTGAGCAGAAAAATTCAAACAAGTTAGCGGTCACTTTGCAGGCGAATGCACATGTTAGTGTTTATCAAGCCATTTTATAGTCGCACTTGATCAACTTGTGGATAGCACACCAGTATTTTGCGATTCCATGACGACATGGAGCCTACCACCAGCTGTATCCTTTTACTTTTTATTGAATATGTAATCAGTGGAACTTTGCTGCAACTGATATTGGAGCCATGTTATTAAAGTAAATCTTCGAAGCTATTTGAAGGTAACTAAAAGAGTTAAGATTCTCTCTTGACATTTCTCCCCAGATGCCAGGATGCTTTCCTATGTTGCATCAGTCTAGCAGAAGACCTTGGCACACTGCTGAAACACACTTTACCTTTTTCATAAAAAAAAATGTTTTACCTGTATTGAATATGAGTGGTAATTCATCACTTCTAATCAAGGGATAAAGGAATGGGAATTTCAAAGAATTTGGGCAGACTACAAATGGATCATTTCAGGGGTTCATTCTTTTATTTGGAGATTATGTTGACAACCGTGCTTGCAAAGAACACATAAATCAGCGTATTCATTTATGATAATTATTTTTCTGTGAACAGCGGAAGTGATTTCATTAAGAAAACCAGATATTCAGCATCAATGCTTGCTTTAAGACACACTGGCTGTATCATCTAGCATGGCTCAGGAATGTTTAGATCACTGGCTACACAATCACTCCCACTTTCTGCATAGCCTCTACAACATTTAAAACGCTTCCTGGAGGTAATAACCACTGCTATATCTTTGCTCAGAGAGCCTCTGTAATGTTTGAAATGCTTCAAGAAGGATAACATCACTGTGTACTCTACCACTGAAACTTACTGCACTATATCTAAAATGTTTAAAAGACTCCCAAAAAGCCGAAATCAAAGGCTATACCACCATGTGCGCTCACTACACAGCATCTATAAGGCTTAAAATGCTTCTGGGAGGCTGAAATCCCTGAGTGCCTCACCACTTGCATTGTCTAAATATCCACTTGCTTTTCCTCTATCTCCTTGGAGGATTATTTTTTTGGGAGGGGTTATTTTTATTGTTGTTTGCCAAATTCAGAGAGAGAGAGAGAGAGAGAGAGAGAGAGAGAGAGAGAGAGAGAGAGAGAGAGAGAGAGAGAGAGTAGTTAGTGTAATGATTGTTTGTTGTGAGAAAGACTGTAGGTAGAACTGAGGTTGTTTGTTGGTTTTTAGCTAGGTTAGGACAGTGGCGAATGGCTTGGGCGAATGCTCTTCTTGATTTGACTGCAGCAAGAGACAGTTGTGTGAATGCTGGATTATTATTAGTATTCTCCTACCAGTGTGGAAGTGTTTATTTCAGCAGTCGCAATTGCTGCTTTGGAATTTTTTTTTCTTTTTTGTATTTTGGCCTGGACTGTGTTGTTTGTGGCCTTTTATGTACATGAATAGCTTGATGATAAAGACCCAGATTGTACAATGATTTTTGGAATACATAGTTGATCAAGAATTTTTAACCATTGATGACCTGGCCCGTAAAATAAGATATTCATGTTTGTGATGATGATGATGATGATGATGATGATGACAGTGATGATGACCACCACCTAAGTGACTGTTCTGTCATGTAGATTGGACCATTAGTGTGTATTGTTGGCAACCGAACAGTGGCAAAATTGCCATATGAAGACTGGACCCTTTGTTGGGTAGAGTGTTGATATCTATAAATTTACACATATAAAATTAGGTGTTTTTAGTATACGTTTTATTTTAGTTTTAAGTATTTTTGGTACAGTCTGTTAACTGTGTCGGTGTCAGGATTTGTGAGGAGTTTTCTATTTTTTGAGTATTCTATCTACTGAATATTTTGTTTTGAAGATTTAGGTTAAGGTGACCTGTTTATCAGTGCTTAGTATTAAGGTTTTGTGATTGATGAATTTTTTTGTTATTTGAATGTTTTTTTTCTAGTATTCAAGTGAATAATTAGGGCTAAGAAATATAGTTTATGGTTATGTTTTGTTTTTATGTCCTTTTTTGCTAAAAACGTTAGGGGAAAGTTTGTGCTGGGACAATTGTCTGTTAGAGTGATCAAGGGTGTGGGGTTTGCTTTTGTGTGTATCCTCTTCAAGAAGCCTAACATTTATCATTATTATCATCATCATCATCATCATCATCATCATCATTATCATTATGGGTAGTAGTAGTAGTAGTAGTAGTAGTAGTAGTAGTAGTAGTAGTAGTAGTAGAGTTGGAATTGATGTAAAGAGAGTAGCATCATTTGCATATGCAACGAGCCTCTTTTCTAGTCGAATCTACATTTTATGTGTAGCCTATGAAAAAGGAAAAGTAATCGGCCAGGAAGACTTCCCTAGTGAGTAGTGGATATTAACATCAACTACACTTTATGATTTATTTCTTAGAAATTAGATAATGGTGCTAAGAAAAGACCAGCCCACTCCCAACACTTTGAGTTAGAAAGCAATGTCTTCATGATTACCACGGCAAAGGGCACCACTAAAATCAGTGCCAATCATAAGGAATTTTTTGCCACAATCAGGGCATTTTTTTTACAGCATCCGAGAGTGTACGAATGGCATCACATGCCACAAGGCTTTTATGAAAAGGCAAATTACAAATTAGTGAATATATGATTGCCCTTTGCCTAACTATTTAGACGTTTTGCCAAAAGAATTTAAAAATCTGTAGATAATATGGGAGTTATAGAAAATGGCCGATTATCAGTTGGACCTGAGCTACCACAAATTCATTTACATAATGGAGTAACATTACTAATTCTCCAACTTGTGCTAAAAGTTCCTCATATTGCTACCTAACTATTTGCTTTTACACCTACTGGAACATCCAGGTCAGTCAAGAGAGCTTTAATTTCAGGAGATCCAAAAGCTAGACTAGTTAGTTGGGTATACCACCACATGCAATTATTGCCTTGTTTTTACAAGATTTAAAACTTTTCCAGAAAGCTAAAATAACAGGAAACATCACCACTTGCCCTTACTGCAAGACCTTTACAACGTTTACAACGATTCCAGAGTGCTAGAATTGTTAGGGGCTCAATCGCCAGAGAGCCTCTATATTGTGTATAATGCTTCCAGAAGGTTAAAATCACTGGCCATAACACAATATGTATTTATTGGATAAATCTTACAACGTTCACAACGCTTCCAGACTGCTCAAATCAATGGTAATTCTTTACTCATACAATCTGGACAATGGTTTTAATGCTGAAACCCAACATACACTCACTGTATACTCTCAATAGAATTTAAAATGCTCACTGAAATCTTGAATCCCTGCTGAATCTTTGTTCAGACAGTATATACAAATTATTGCATCAGTTTAGACACCGACTGTAATAAAAGAAAGCTAAGCATCCTGGCACATTGGGTAAATTCTGTAACATTCTCCAGGCTTTTACAGGCTACTGCTGAATACGCAAATCCATTCAGTCTTGATTGCATCACAGTCACAGCACAAGGACCAGGTCACACAAACAGGGTCCTTATGCAATTTTATCAGGATTGCTCAGTCTATTCAGGACTTCATCGAAGCAGGCAGAAGTACCAAGACCTCATTTACACTATATTTCCAGGAGCAAAATATAACCGCATGATCGCTGGAAATTTGAAGAGGGATTTTTCGTCATTTTCATTGGTATCATCACACCAGGCAAAGGCCCCAATAACAGTGATTATATATTAGTACCAACACCATGGTATAAATGCATGAGTTTTGGTACCTGAATTCTCTAACCTTTCTATTTCCTTCAGGAAAGTTAAGTACACCAGCGTACAAAGGACACTCTAGAAATCCTGAATTTCCTGCTTTTTAACTGACTTCTTCAAAACAACCAGGAGTAACGGGAATATTAATTATTCCATAGTACCAGAACATGAATCTGTTTACCCACACAGGAACTTTGGTCACTTCCATTGGATATATTCAAGTTTTTTTTTTGGTTTTATTGGAACATGGAAAAGAATCGGAAATTCTATCTTCATACAAGATTATTCTACCTAATTCATGGTTTCATCGGAACACACAAAAGAAGTGGGATATTAATATGTGAGTCTGTATAGAAAGGGTTTGCACTTTTTTTCATAAATAAATAGCAAAGTTTTTGTTTTGAAGATACTGTAGTGCTGGATAAATTGCATAAAACACACCATTAACAAATTCCTAATTTCAACACCGAGTAACAATCGCACTATCCTAAACTAAGCTTCTCGCATTGACTCTACTGGGTGTTATTGTTAAAAATAGACTTACCATCATGATAATTTTGGATATATTAATTTTTTTACATTTTTACTTGACAAAACCTCTATATGAGGGAGAAATTTAGGTTAGTAAGTAAGTTTTGATTAGTATTACTTAGAAATTGTTTGAAAACAATGATGGTACTCGGACAAAAATACTTCAGACCATTCAGCTATTAGGAAATTTTTCTGAGCTAAAAGGGCACCCTTCTGAGTGAGAGTAAATGAGTCTCATTAAAAACAGTGTGTAGTTATTTTCTGAATTGAAAAATAAGTGCACTGAATATTTTTGTAAACAACTAGAGTTAGAAATAGTATAAATATGATACAAGTAAATGCTGTGATGGTCATGATAAATTTATAATACAAATAATGTGACTACAAGGTGGAGCAAAGCTGCCTCACTAAGAAAGTGATTATATGTAAGATTATATGTAAGTATATGCTCTCCCTATGTAGGTAGGAATCTATTCCTGACTCATGCATTGGAGGCTGCTGCAGGTTGGGTCACCCAGTCTATATCCAGCTCTTGTAGAAGATGCATTGTCTTAAATTATACTCCTTTCTGAACAACCTGTATCTCATTGACATCCTCCAGTCCTAAACTTCCTACATGGAGCAGTGTGTTGCTTATGATCTTAAACAGCCAGCATGCAGACTGCACGTAGGCCTACAGCTACTTCCCGGAGATCTGCAGGCCTGCTGATTCCCACTCAACCAGACCATTGTGATGTGGCATATGCACATTTATGGATGGCATATGAGCAACGTGCAATCGAGGCCTTCCAGACCGGACTTGTCAACGTTACCACATCTGAAACATTTGGTACCCCTATTATGGTTCCAGCATCCGCAGCCTCTGAAAAATGTTAGATGGAGTTGTCAACCTCCACGTTCCAATCATGGCAAAGATCAATGTTGTGTTGGCTCCACTTTACAATGTGAAGAAGCTGGTTCCGAAACAATAGAAGGGTTGACCTGGGTTTCGTTTGGTGCCTAAGGAAGGCTAGATTAGTACTCCAATCTCTGCCACCTAATCAAGCTTCTAGGAGTAGCGCACTGGCATAACATCGTTAACTCATGATTTTTTTAGAATGAAAGAGAGAACCATCCAATACAAATAAACTATTAGGTATCTACCAGGTTGGAGGAATTGTGCGGGAAGCTTCCTATCTAGTTTTCCGGCGCTGAGAACCTCCCCTGAGGAATGTGATGCTGAGTTGGAGGATGACATGGCAGCAGCCATCCCTTTAGCAGCAATAGATACTCTACGTAAGGAGGAGCTCACGAAGGACGTGAAAACAGTTAATTCAGGGGCACCGAAGGTTCCTGTATACCTGTTACTAATAGTGAAGGTATCTGCAGACAATTGACACCTGCAGAAGTCGACAGAAGTAGCCGGCCTTAAGCCGTTTTATGTTATGAGACATCGCCTATTAACTTAAGAAAACCAAGTACTTTACACATACGAAGTTGGGTATGTATGACTAGTAATCTAAGAGGAACTTCGTCGACAGATCGCAGCAAACCTTCATGCAGGTCTTCATGGAATTGACTCTAGGTTCAGGAGGGCTCAACAGTCCTTCTACTGTCCTGGTATTGAGGCAACCTTCATCAGAACAGGAACTGGTGTACTGTTTGCAACACACACGCACCTTCTTCACCAGAGGATTCAATAAATGTCACGCCACCCCTAAACTACCCCTTATAATGTACGGTCACTGTTATGTTTCAGTTAGATGGGCGGGTGTACCTGAGTTACTCCGATAGGCTCAGGGGATGGCTGGCAATATCCCATTTCCCTAATGGTGCCAATTTCCAGAGAGTAATTTCCGTGCTAAGAGGCTATTTCATGAAGTGGAAGCCCCTAGAGGAGGTGTCCAAGGACGGAGGCACAAACCTTGTGAGCCAATATATGTCGGCTTTCTTCATCTGCAAATTACGTATAGTCAAATGGGAAAGCAGAATTAGCGGTAAAAACCACCAAAAGGATAATCACGGCAAACACACTGTAGGGGGCAGCCTAGACTGCAACAAGGAATCTCTCGTGATACTGCAATATTTGAACACTCACATTAGCGATATCAATAGTCTCCTGCACATATGAAAACTGGTATGTATAAAATGTATTGGTCTAAGATTGCTTTATCAATTCCTTTACAATATATTTCACTTAGGGCCAAGATATGTAAATTATACTTCATAAATAAATTCTTCCCTTACTCTAATTTCCCAATCTGATTCATGTTTCTAACATTCCTATTACCGATATTCAATTTTCCCTAGTATTTATAAACAGAGAGATTCTCAGGACCAAGCTAAGATTGGGACTTGGAGCCATTTGGTCATTTTTGCTTTCCACATCACAAAATATGTATTTTGGTCGTAGCTCTAAGCCTATTGCTATTTGAATTATGGAAAAATCCATATTTTTATGTGAAATCTTCATTCAAGTAACAGGCATTTCATGTATGACCTACAACTTTGATAAAAATCTTGGGAGGGAGATGTAAGATTATATGTAAGTATAGGCTCTCTCTAAGAAGGGAGGAAACTATTACCGACTCATGCATCACCTGGTGATGAGGGGCGAGTCGCTGAATCTGTATCCAGCTCTCCAACAAGATGACCCATCTCACATACTCTTTTCCGAACAACCTGTGTCTCATTGACATACTCCAGTCCTAAACATCCCACTGCATAATATATTAGCATTTCTTCGATCACAAAATAAAGCTACATTTAAATCTGCAGTTTGATGTTTAACTTTCCTGGGTGGGGCTGGATCTTTTGGTGGTGGGAGACTAGGTTGTATTAAGAATAACAGGCATTTCATGTATGAGCTACAACTTTGATAAAAATCTTGGCAGGGAGATGTCAGATTATATGTAAGTATATGCTCTCTCTAAGAAGGGAGGAAACTATTACCGACTCATGCATCGCCTGGTGATGAAGGGCGAGTCGCTGAATATATATCCAGCTCTCCAACAAGATGACCCATCTCACATACTCTTTTCCGAACAACCTGTGACTCATTGACATACTCTAGTCCTAAACATCCCACTGCATTATAAATTAGCATTTCTTCGATCACAAAATAAAGCTACATTTAAATCTGCAGTTTGATGTTTAACTTTCCTGGGTGGTGCTGGATCTTTTGGTGGTGGGAGACTAGGTTGTATTAAAAGGTGTCCATCACTTGATCAAATTTCTGTGTGAGCTAATGATTATGAGTGTTAGAATTTTTAATAACTATTTCAAACAATGCATTAACTTAAGTCTTATCTTCCTCATGGTAAATTTGGTTAACCTTTACCTAAATGTTTAATAAATATAGATTCATTATAATTTTATGCTTGCTCGGCAAAAAATATCCTGCGCCATTCATTGTCATTTTAATTGAATTAGAAAAATGGAATAGACAACTATCCATTTTATATACGGTTAGGTTAAAGTTTTAAAAAGAAAGATTAATTTTCATCAATTATGACTATGGCTAGGGTTGATTTCACTAGCAGTTTAATTGTGCGTAAAAACTAGCACAAATGCTAGATAGAGTCCTGAACAGAGTTGTCTTCAATTGTTGCTAGCACTTTCTAACCATGGTGGTGGAAGGCTAGATGCAGAATTCTTATATCATAATAATGGAGTTATAACCTAATAGAACTATATAGTTATTAGATAAGGGATAACCAATAAATATTATAGTATTGTGACATATATGATTGTATCTAAAAATTAAGATAATGATCTTTGAGAGCTGTAATTACCATGCGCCCCCAGTTTATTATCCGCGTATATTCCTCTGATATGGGTATGGGGGGAGAGGAAGGAGGTCTGATGGAATCATATACGAATAATTGTTATTTTTTTTTATTTTAAGACATAGTAAGGTCACTTTGGTGTTTGATTTCATTATCTAAAGGCTTTGTGAACTTTGAAATCAGCTATGATATAATAGCGACTGGGACAGTATCGTAACTTGTATCTCTGAAATTGAATATCATATATCGATTTGGACTGCTTTTATGACCATGGTGAATTGGGATTAGCGTGGGAGTGACAGATAAATGATCTCATTCGAGGTTGAGTTTTAAAATGTGAGTTTACATTTAAATAATTTCCTTTACATATCCATAAGATTAAATAAAACTACATCTAAGTTAAATGTGTCATTATGGCATTTTCTTTCTCTCAATGTTGGTGAACAGATTTGCAAAAACCACTGGACTTGCTGAGTATTTATCAAGCAATGATGCTATTTCCTCGATATAGCAATATCAGCTGTTATGAATTGTGGAGTTTGGGTTATAGTGTACCAAGCCCTTTCCACATTTTAGACTTTGCATCTGTGTATACGCTAGAATACTTGGAGAAGGAATCCTTATTGCAAGGTTCTTCAAATGAGGCTTCAGTCTTCACGGAGATGTAAACATCAGGGTATATACTGATAACCACGATGATGCCTACATTAGATCCAAAGGATCTAGGCAGATTTATTGTGCGTGATTGGATTTCGTGCCATTTCGACTCCCGTAGATGTGTAGCTAATTGTTGTTATAATAGAGGTCCTTCCTTGTTGTGTTGGCCTTCCATCTGCTTCCTTTTTGGTGGTGGTTCCACCTTTCGATTATCAGCTTCCTAGGAAAGCTTCATTATTTTTTTTTCATTCACATTGCAAGCTTAGCCGAGAGGCTCAAAAGGCTCTTACTTCAAGTCTGAGGTTACTGTGGCTGAGCCTTCATGTGCCCAGCTTCCTAGGAAGCGTCCAGTGGGAGTTCTTCTTCCCTATCCAATTATTTAAGTTGTAGTACATTTTGGTTTGGCAAAGCAGTAGATAGGGCTTCTTCTATGTATGTAGAAAAGAGGATTTATTAAGAAACCCTTGATAAAACTATGATGGATGTGCCTTTTGGCCAGAGTCCAATATTTATTGACCTAACCATATAGTATTTTTTTTATGCAATCGAATTTGAGAACCTTTGGACATTTCCAGACTCGAGATGTAGATTCAAAGATCCATCCATCAAGGCATGTCCACAGTAAACCCCGAAGGAGGTTTTCCTAATGCCCTAAAAGTCCATTCTTAATAACATATTAGAGGCAGGTGTCTGTGGTTGTAATTATTATTATTATTATTATTATTACTATCCAAGCTACAACCCTAGTTGGAAAAGCAAAATGCTATAAGCCCAGGGGCTCCAACAGGGAAAAATAGCCCAGTGAGGAAAGGAAATAAGGAAATAAATAAATGAAGAGAATAAATTAACAATAAACCACTGTAAAAGAAGTAACAACGTCAAAACAGACATGTCATATATAAACTATTAATAACATCAAAAACAAATATGTCATAAATAAACTATAAAAAGACTCATGTCCACTTGGTCAACAAAAAAGCATTTGCTCCAACTTTGAACTTTTGAAGTTCTACTGATTCAACCACCCGATTAGGAAGATCATTCCACAACTTGGTAACAGCTGGAATAAAACTTCTAGAGTACTGCGTAGTATTGAGCCTCGTGATGGAGAAGGCCTGGCTATTAGAATTAACTGCCTGCCTAGTATTACGAACAGGATAGAATTTTCCAGGGAGATCTGCATGTAAAGGATGGTCAGAGTTATGAAAAATCTTATGCAACATGCATAATGAACTAATTGAACGACGGTGCCAGAGATTAATATCTAGACCAGGAATAAGAAATTTATTAGACCTTAAGTTTCTGTCCAACAAATTAAGATGAGAATCAGCAGCTGAAGACCAGACAGGAGAACAATACTCAAAACAAGGTAGAATGAAAGAATTGAAACACTTCTTCAGAATAGATTGATCACCAAAAATCTTGAAAGACTTTCTCAATAAACCTATTTTTTGTGCAATTGAAGAAGACACAGACCTTATATGTTTCTCAAAAGTAAATTTACTGTCGAGAATCAAACCTAAAATTTTGAAAGAGTCCTACATATTTAAAGAAACATTATCAATACTGAGATCTGGATGTTGAGGAGCCACCAGCCTTGACCTACTTACAATCATACTTTGAGTTTTGTTAGGATTCAACTTCATACCCCATAATTTGTACCATGCACTAATTCTAGCTAAATCTCTATTAAGGGATTCACCAACCCTAGATCTACATTCAGGGGATGGAATTGATGCAAAGAGAGTAGCATCATCTGCATATGCAACAAGCTTGTTTTCTAGGCCAAACCACATGTCATGTGTATATAGTATGAAAAGTAATGGGCCAAGAACACTACCCTGTGGAACACCGGATATCACATTCCTATGATCACTATGGTGCCCATCAACAACAACTCTTTGAGATCTATTACTTAAAAAATCAATAATAATGCTAAGAAACGACCCACCCACTCCCAACTGTTTCAGTTTGAAAACAAGGGCCTCATGATTAACACGGTCAAAGGCAGCACTAAAATCAAGGCCAATCATACGAACTTCCCGACCACAATCAAGGGATTTCTGTACAGCATTGGAGATTGTAAGAAGGGCATCACATGCTCCAAGGCCTTTACAAAAACCAAATTGCACATTAGGGAGTAGATGATTACCTTCAGCAAACCTATTAGGACGTTTTGCCAGGAGACGTTCAAAAACTTTAGATAATATGGGAGTTATGGAAATTGGGCGGTAATCAGTGGGACTTGAGCTACCACAAACACATTTACATAGAGGAGTAACATTACCAATTCTCCAACTAGTGTAAAAGCTCCTCTTCTTGCTAACTTGCTAAAAATAACAGATAACTTTGGAGCTAAGAAATCTGCTGTCTTTATAAAAAACAAAGGAAAAATACCATTTGGGTCTACACCTCCATAAGCATCAAGGTCCATCAACAGAGCTTTAATCTCACGAGATCAAAAAGCTAAACTAGTTAGTTTAGCCTCATGAAAACAGGAATGAGGAAGTTCAAGTATTTCATTACTCTGTTTACTGTCAAAAACATCAGCCAAAAGGGTTGCCTTTTCCTTTTGACAGTGAGTGACTGAGCCATCTGGTTTAAGTAAAGGAGGAACTATTGCATCTACACCAAAGAGTGCAGATTTAAGGGTAGACTACCATTTATGTTCCTGAGTTGTACCAGAAAGTGTTTCTTTTATGGTTAAATTGTACTCCTTTTCAGATGAGGCATAAACTCTCTGAGCAAAAGCTCGAAGCTGAGTATAGTTGTTCCAGGTCAAATCTGATCTGTTACCCTTCCAAAGATGATAGGCCTCCTATTTCTCCAAATAAGCATGCCTACAATCATCATTGAACCACGGTTTGTCCTTCACTCGGTACCTTAGCACACGAGAAGGGATACGCCTATCAATTATGTTGACAGAGCTATGCCAGTAAATTCCCTTTTATACCTAAATGGTAAAATATTTATCTGAGTTAATGAGAGGGGTTCTTTTAAAACGTGATCCGTTTTGGTCCAAGGAGGTAGCACCTCTTTAGGAGTATATACTAAAGAATATTATTGTTTCACAGATCTATATTAGGAAACTCAGGTAGGTAATCATTAATTGGTCGACTCTGGTTTCTTAAAACAGATCATCATATTACTGCGAAATTCAATGCCTGGCTTTAGCTTCCAATGAAAGACAGGGATATAAGGGGACTCCAGATTATCACTGTGTCATGGGTAGTATACATAATTTTTAGTGGATATGTTATTAGAGACAAAAATATCTATCCCAAAGTGTGAGCACCTGTCATCACTTCATTATTGTCAACATTTTGTAAGTAAACCAAGCCTCGACGAGAGAACATGACACGATAAGGGGATAGTCCAGTTTTGACCGAGATGTCAGCATCTTAATCAGTGGAGTCAGCGTATTGAGAAACCGAGCCAGAAGGCTATCCGTGTTTATGAAATATGTCTTCATGGCTGAACGCGTGCTGCCCCTTTGTTACAACATAACATGTGGTCAAGATTGCATCAGTAATTTCTTCTAGAAGCTTCTATGGCGTAATTAAAGTGGGCGTTTTTGAGGATGTCTATAGACACTCAAATTGTTAAAAAAAAAGACCGTCTGGAAATGACCACTGCCAACGGTAATTTTCCATGGGAGATAGTACAGGACATAAGACGAGAGGAACCATGTCCGAAGGAGATGAGAACCAAGTCATAATGATATAAGAAGCAGAGTATACCAGAAATCTGATAGAGCCAGATTCTAACCTTCCCTTCAGAAAACAAACAACTATATCTAAATCATGCTATAGATGAGAAGAGACAAATTGAAGCAGCCAGCCCTCCCAGCTTGTGACGAAAAGAAGCCAACACTGCCTGTAGCCTGCCTTAGTTCAATACTAACATCGAATTTTTTTAGAAGACTTCTGATGTTCCATCTTGATGCCACCCTTTCTGTGACCTCTTTGAGTCCGGTCATCGTGCCAGTTTCATCAGAACTTCTGCCGCCCTTCTGCAATGTTCTTAAGGTGGAAGTTTCATTACCCATATCGTCTCAGCAGATGTAGAAAACCCTTCTACCTTTCTGACTGTTCCCCTTTGCTTTTCTTTTTATATTCATTTCACATATTTCAATAGTGGTTGTTAGAAACCTTTATTTTAACTTTTCTAAGAGCCTGTGGCGATGGTAAGATCGTAATAGTTGGCAACCTAGCACGATTTTCGACAACGTAACCAATTGAATTGGAGATTATAGAAAGAAGCAGAATAAGTAAGATTACAAACGGGTTGATAACTTCAGGTGAACTTCGGGGTCTAGATGGCGATGCTCTCTTAGAGTATGTTTTTAGACGAGAACAGGAAATGTATGAGACACACGAAAGAGCAGCTGAAAGAAAAAAAAATGAAAGACAGCGAGAAAAAAATGAGAAACAGCATTAGCATGAGTTCTAAATCGCTGGTTTGAGGCAAAATCTTCATAATATATGGGTGCAGTGTTGACATTAATTCCAAAATTTGATGACAAAATATTTCATGTCTTTTGAAAAGTTAATGAACAGAGTAGGTTCTCCCCCCAAAAAGTATACTTTTTATTTACTATCAGTTTTAAGTGGTAGGGCACTTTTTGTGTATAGTTGTATGTCTGAGGATGAAAGTAAGGACTTTGATACTAATAAAAAAAAACTGTTAGTATCAGAGGTGTACAGTAAGAAATTCAGAAGTTTGAAAAGGGATGAGTGTAATACTTGTGTAGAATACGGGAAGTAGTTAGAAAGGTCATTTTGTGAGTTTTTAACTTTTGCTGAAGTAGATACTTTTCATTATCTCAAGAACTTAATTTTGTCAGAAAACTTCAAAGATAACATATATCCAGACAGAAAGTGATATATAGAAGTTAGGCGCTAAAAGTCTTTTACAGATGCAACAAGGTTGGCATATGAGTACAGTCCTACTCACAGTTTAAGTGATATTAAGAAGAAAAATAATCCTTCGTTAAGAAGATGCAACAAAGTAACAATAGTTTTAGCAAGAGTAATACAGATAAATATGATTAACATTATTATTGTTTTACATGTGGAAAACCAGGTCTTGCTCCAAAGTTTTGTAAGAGTTAATGGGAAGGTAGTAGTTTAGAGATAATTTATTATCAATGTAATAAGAATGGGCATATAGTAAGGAACTGTATAGTAAATGAGAACAACGTCAAGAAACCAGGGTCTCAACTTAATCTTTCGTCAAGCAGAAATGACATTAAGAAATAAACTAGGACATTTTACGGAGATTTTTTGTCTAAAGCTGTAGTTTCTTCGCTTGAAGGAGGTGATTCGAGAGAAGCTGTTTAGCTTTGGGACACCAAAGTAGCCGTTTCCCTTTTTAGGAAAGAGAGTGTGTCACCAAGGGCAATAATCAATGTGAAAAAGAGTTATGTTAGTTTGGTTTCCGAATACTTGCGTTGTTTGTCCTTTGTTGAAGATGAAACTTGAAAAGTCCGGGAGTGTCAATAGATTTAAAACTATTAATTTGAGACTATTTGCCCATTGAAGGCCTTGCCATTATTATTGGTAATGATATAACTACATCCAAATGGTTTAATCAATTTTTTAGTCAGGTTCGAGTGTGGGAAATGGTAAAAAGTAGGTTAGGTTTAGATACAGATATAGACTACGATTATAGTTTGGTAGAGTATTCAAATTTAATGGAGGTGGTGAGGTTGATCTTAGCAAGCGTGGGGCTCAGATAACCTACCCCATTGGTGTTGACGGTGTTTGACAAGTTGATGATGTAGCTGTCGAAAGTAGTGACGTAGACATAGTCGATGTAGTGGATTCAAGTAATAGTTCCTACAATGGTTTAGGCACTAACATTAAGAATTTAGAGAATTACAAGAAAAAATTAATTAAAGCTTGGAAATTAGCAATTGAAAATGAGAGCAACAGCCAAGGGGACACTAAAAGAAGGTACGAACTTAAGGCAAAGGAGAGAAATTTCCGTGTAGGAGAAGAAGTCTTAGTATTAATTTAGGAAGAAAGTCCCTCATTGTTTTATAAACTTGAAGTTTCTTTTCCTATCTTAAAAAAAAGGGAATCATTTGAATTACTTAACTGATATGGGTGGACGTAGAGCTATGTGGCTGCACATAAACTTGCAAAGGAAATACAACGAACGCCCACTACCAGTAATAACTGAGTCGCAGCGAGAAATTAGTTTTGTGATAAACTTTGATGTGCTTAATAATTTCAAGTAATCTAACTCTAGATTAGAAAAAAATCGGAGGGAATTATATGTTTTTCTAAAATCTCCAGAAATTGTTATTGATAAATTAGGGTTAACAAATCTTTTAGAACATGATATTGAATTATAGGACACTAAACCCATTAAACAAAGTCTGTATCGTTTGATTGCAGAAAAGATAATTATATTGGAAAGGAAATAAAGTATATTTTATATAATGATTTGATAGATCCGAGCGAGAGTGAATGGTGTTTTCCTTTAGTTCTGGTAAAAAAGGAACATGGATCAGATAGATTGTGCATTGGTTTCAGAAAAGTAAACAGTGTTACTATGCGAAGTAATTTTCCAATTCCCAGGATCAATGATTGCTTAGATGGGATTGGAAATGTTATATTCATCTCCATGGATGATTTGGCCAAAGGTCATTGACAAGTAACTCTAGGCAAAGGAATTGAGAAAATATCCGCTTCTATAACACCGTTCGGTAGTTATGAACGTAAAGTAATGCAATTTGGGTTAAGAAAGGCAGACAGAACTTTCCAAAAAATAACTAATAAAGCTTTAAATGATATTGATAACTGCGTTGTGTATTTAGATGTTCTTATTATATTTTAAGAAACTTGGGAAGAACATTTACGAATATTAGCTAGAGTCCTGACAGACATGGAAAAAGCAAACCTTGTATAAAATTTAAAGAAATTGGAATAAGGGAAAACCTTTATCACTTATCATGGGCATAAAGTGGGTCTCCATAACATTTTCCCTAAAAAGGGGGAACACAGGAGCCTTCATCAGTTTCCCAATCACAGCAACTAAAACGTAGGCCATGAGATTTCTCAGGATGGTTTCATATATCAGTAGATTTGTACCCATTTTTTTTTCAGAAATAAGAGCTCCCATACCTAATCTTTTCAAGAAGGGATGAAGTTTTTTATTTGATGAGGAATGTGTACAAGCTTTCAAAAAATTAAAGGCTGTAATGCTTTACGGGCCATTAATAATATTACCTGATTATAGCAAGGGATTTAATTTAGCGATTGATGCTAGTAACATTGGTATAGGAGCAGTCTTGTTACATGGAGTGGGTGGGACAAAGCACCCAGTTGCATATTATTCAAAGAAACTGAATATAGCTCGACAAATTATTCAACTATTGAGAAGAAATTGCGTTGGAGATTAGAGCTATAAGATTACTATCTGAAAATAATTCTTGCAAAAGGAAAGAATAATATGATAGCTGAAAGTCTTTCCAGAGACTTTTGTGGATAAGAAATTTTATTTTTTCATGGAAGAAGAATGTTTGGCTGATGTTAAGTTGAAACTTCATGCAGATGTTCCTCAGTTCAGGGATGAATACGTTTTTGCATAAAGGACATTCTAAGAAAAGTTAATTCAGTAGATTTTTTTTCTTTTTGGGGAACGTGTCATGGGTAGATACAATACTTTTAAAAGGATATGTTATAAAAAAAAAATATCTATCCCCAATGTGTGTGCAGCTAGACAAGTTTCAACTACCGTATGGTTTGGTCAAACCTGTCATCACTTCACTGTTGTCAGCATTTTGAAAGTAAACCAAGCCTCGACGAGAGCATCTGCCGAGATAAGGGAACTGTCCTGTTTTGACCAAGATGTCATCGTCTTAATCAGTGGAGTAAGCATATTTTGAGAAACAAAGCATGAGGAATATCCGTGTTTAGGAAATATGTCCCCATGGGTGGACACGTGCTGCCCTTTTTTTACAACTTAACATCTGGACCAGATTGCATCATTAATTTCTTCTAGAAGCCTCCATGGCGTGATTAAAATGGGCGTTTTTGAGGTATGAAATAGAGACACAGAATTGTTAATAAACGCCTTCCTTTGGTATATAAACTTCAAGAAGAAACTGTCCAGGGTAAATAGGAGAGGGACTATATCAGTCCTAATGATATATGAAGCAAAGAAACCCGAAGTCTGATAGAGCTAGATTCTAACCTTCCCTTCAGAAAATAAACACCTATCTGTACATTGTGTTATCACTAAGAAGAGAAAAATCTAAGCAACTAGCCCTCCCTGCTTGTGACGAGATGTAGCCTGCCTTAGTTCAACTCTATCATCGAATTTGTGGGGAAGACTTCTGATGTCCCATCTTGATACCACCCTTTCTGTGACGTCTTTGAATTCGGTCGTCATGCCAGTTTCTCTGAACTTCCGCCACCCTTCTGCAACGTTCTGAAGCCTGCAGTCTCCATACTTGTATCATCTCAGCAGCTGCAGAAAACCATTCCTTAAGTATTTCTACCCTTCTGACTGTTCCCCTTTCCTATTGATGTTTTAATTGATTTGATTTGTCATTTGAAGTAAACGAATTAGTAACATTGATTTTCTTTATATATAAGTTTGTGAATATATATGTTGTATTTTTTCATGAGTTCGTTTTTATATTTATTTCTCCTTTTTCAAGGTTTGTTGTTGGAAATATTCATTTCAATGTTAGGATCGTAACAAAGCTACTTTCCATACCAAACTACAAGGCTTTGCATAACTACATAAGATTAAAGTTCAAGTTGAGTTATCGTATGCTGAAAAAGTTTAATGTGGAAAAAGAGAGCAGACACACAGTCAAAGTGGAGCCAATTGCCAGTTCTGGAGAAGTCAAAGAAAGATTTTCGAATATTTCTATAAAAACAAAGACTGATAAGCCCTAACAGTAAAGTCATAAGCACTAAACTAAGAGTCATGCCTCAGTTTCTCATTCCTACACTTGACATCAAATACACAAAATTTTCCAGCAACACTACTCTTCCCATTATGATGCCATATCTCAGAGCTAGTTTAACTTAGGCCATACAGATAGGTAAGGCGTTGGACAATGTACGAGGGAAGAAAAAGAGCTTGTGAAGCACATAGATCCAGGGGATAATGTCAGTAATGGACTTCAGTTTGCTGATGTCCCCATGTGTTTTGTGGTAAGTAGAACCTTTTCTCCAAGTGCACAGAGCAAAACGCCAAGGTATCTCTGTTGGTTAAGGATATCAAAAACTTCACGCCCAAATTTGCATCAGCACAGGACCCTGGAACTCGACTCCTTTGGAAGCATGTTGCTAGAAAAAAGACTCATGGAAAGGTGTACATTTCTAAGATTCCATTAGAAAAAGGCTCACCAGATCCACACATCATATGATCCATTCAAAATGACAATCATATTCTGTGTTTACCAATTACTACTCAGAAGGGCTCAGACTTGTACCACTGATATAAAAAGACGCTGACTGGAATGCCCATAAGTCTTACTATCATAAGAGAGTTTAAATAGCAAGTGAAGTAAGTGGTCAAACTTTTATGGTGTCAGAGTGTTCAGATCATAGGTTATTTAGGTTACTGGCTTATTTTGACGGACATAAAAGATTTATGCCTCAAATAAAAAAAAATCAAGTTCAGTAAGCACTTCAAAATCAAGGCATCCTGGTCATCTTTGCAAAATCAAGAATAATTTAAGGAAAGATATCAAGTTGCTAACCCATGGAATATGGGGGAAACTTGATTAACCATAACAGAAGCATCGCAGCAAATAATTCTTAGCAAGGGTATATACATTTCTTCAGGAGTTAACGAGGGAAAAATTTATATCTGCTTCAGTTTTTCTTGGTAGTTGACCAGTGTTAAAGAAAATATCGGAAGATTTCAATTGGGTGTGGAGAAAGGCAGCTCTGATACGGTTTTAAAACTATTAGGCTTAGATATATGGTTATTGTAAAAGAATTCTCAGACCATGGACAGTATCAAATTCCTTTCATATATTGGTCAAAATGGTCCTTACTTCCCTTACCATGATCGCCAAAATAGATGCCTCATGGTGGGGTTTGGGAGATCATTCAGAAGAGACCATTGCATTTGGAAAATGGTCACCTAAGTTAGGAAAATTTCCCATAAAATGTATTAAAACTGGTGGCGCTCTAACTGATAATGAAGACACTCGGTCAAAGAAGCACCTACTATATAAAGAATTACTTAGATGAGTCATTAGCTATCTATGTCCTCAAGAAGGGAAATTCTGTTCGAGAACTCTCATTTTATTAGCGCTGGTAAGAAATGACTCCTTCACTCACATATGTTTGATTATGAAAACAGGGGCCTAATTATTAATACAGTCAAAGGCACTACTAAAAAGGGATGTCAATCATACGAAAACCTGAGCTTTAACAAACGCATTTACATGATGGATTAACGTTACCAAATCTCCAACCAGTCTTAAAAGAACATCTTGCTAACTACAAGAAAATAACAAATAACTTTAGAGCTAAGAAATTTGCAGTCTATATAAAATAAACAAAGGAAAAATAACCTTTTGGTCTATAATTCTGTAAGCATTAGGTCCATCATGAGAGCTTTGATTTCAAAAGTTTAGGCTCAAGAGAACAAAAATAAGGAAGATCAAGTTTCTCATTTCTTTGCTTACTATCAAACACATCAGCCAAAAGGCTTGACTTTTCCTTCGGACAGTGAGTGACAGAGCCATATGGTTTAAGTAAAAGACGATGTCATTAGTATATACAATATTATTGAACAAATATATCATTAAAACACAAATATATATTCATTCCCAAAGTTTTTGCAGCAAGATGAGATTCAACTACCGTAATGTTTGTTCAAATTTGTCATCATACCACTCTCGTCCGCATTATAGCAATAAACCGAGCCTCAATTACGAGTGTGTGCAGTAGTAAAGGAACCTTCTTTTTTCGGCTAAGATGTCATTGCTTTAATCAGTTGAGTCAACAATTTTTGAGAAACGAAGCCTTGAGGGACATCACTGTTTATGAAAAATGTCATCATGGTTAACACATGCTGCGCAGTTGTTATGGCTCAAAATTTGTCCGAGAAACCTCTCTGGCGTGATCGAAGTGGTTGCTTTTGAAGCATCTTTACCATTATAATTACAATCGCTGAAGAAAACTATTCAATATACCTTAGGTATCATTCTACCTAACTGACTGTTCACCTTTTCTAATAATATTATGAATAAATCTATTTGTCATTTAAAGTAACCAAAATTACTACTTTGATTCTCTTTATTAATAAGTTTGTGAATAAACATAGTGTTTTCTGTGAGGTTCTTTTTATACTTATTTCCCATATTTTATTGGTTGTTGGAATATTTTATATTAGATGTTGAAAAAGAAAAAACTTACTATTTCCAGATTATAACAGTTTTGCTACCTTGCTACAATTTATGACAACGGTGCCAAGTGAAACCGGGAGAATATAGAAAAAAACAGAATGATTGATATTAACGAAAGATTTGATAGGGTCAGGAAGGTTTTTTGGTCATGATGTCTATGCCGTAAGCGAGTATGGTTTAATGATAGGGAGGGAACTGCATAAGAGAGAGAGGAAAGAG
The DNA here is from genome assembly GCF_036898095.1 of Palaemon carinicauda. NCBI lineage: Eukaryota > Metazoa > Arthropoda > Malacostraca > Decapoda > Palaemonidae > Palaemon > Palaemon carinicauda. The sequence goes on along the minus strand of NW_027168815.1, from coordinate 679,332 downwards.
CAGCTGAGAGAGAAGAAAATTAGAGACAGCTGGAAGAAAATGATAGAAATCGTAAGAATGAGTTAGAAATCGCTCGTCTATTGCAAAATATTCATAATTGTCCACCAGGTAGCAGACAAGGAAGTAATGCTTCAGGTAGCAGACAAGGTAGTGATTCATCATTGAACGATGACTCTGATAATTTAGAGAGGAGAGCAGTGTTGAAATTAATGACAAAGTTAATTGAGGAAGATGTAACGGAATATTTCATCTCTTTCAAAAAGTTAAAGAACAAAGTGGGTTGTCCAGAAAGCCGGTGGATTTTGTATTTATAGTGGTACGGCACTCTCTGTGTATAGTTGTGTCTCTGACGATGAGATCAAGTACTATGATATTGTTAAGGAAACTGTATTTAGTGCATTCAGGTTAGTACCCAAGATGTACCATAAGAAATTCAGAAGTTTCAGTATTGATGAGAGCAGCATATATATAGCATACGGAAAGAATTTTGAAATGAAATAATGAGGTTAGTTAACCCCTGCTAGATTTTATAATTTTGATGATCTCAAGAATTTAAGGTATTTATAAGAAATACCCATGAAAAATCTTCAACAGAAGCGAAAAGATTGGTATATGAGTTTGAGTGATAGTAAGAAGCAAAATAATCCTTTCTCTTGTAAGATTCAACATGGTATAAGCAGTTTTAGCAATAGTAATACAGGGAAATTTGATTATTGTTGTGCTTGTAGAAAACCAGGTCATACTTCCATGTTTTGCAAGAGCAAATGAGCAGGTAGTAGGATGGAGATATTTTTTTTTTCGATGTAATTAGAAAAGATATCTAGCAAGGAATTGTATGGAGAAGGTGAGAAATTTCAATAAACCCGTGTCTCTAGTTAATGAAATTATAAAAGAAACTAGGACCATTTATGGAAATTTCTTGTCTGAAGGTGTAGTTTCCTCTCTTGAAGGAGTGTGTTTGAGAGAAGTTTCTTACTTAGGGACACCTAAGCGGCTGTCCCCCTCATTAGAATAGTTGGTGTGCCAGCAAGGACCATATTCAGTATGAAAGAAAAAGTTATGTTAGGTACGTTTTTAAACAATTGTATTGTTTCTTTGTTCTTTGAAAATGAACTTACAAAGTCAGGGAGTGTCAAAATATGTAAAACTAACAGTTTTAGACCATACGCCTAATGGCAGCGTATTCATTATAGTCGGTAATGATTGAACTATATCAAAAAGTGTGAATTCTATTGTAAGTGAGGTTTAAGTTTTTAAAATGGTAGTAAGTAGGTCAATTTAGTTACAGATATACACTACTGTCATAGTTTTTTCATGGATTCGAACGTGTTTGATGGAAGCGTTGATTTTAATCTTAGCAGGTCTGTGGCTGAAAAGAATGACCCTATCGGTGGTGAGAGTGTTAGAGAAGCTTACGATGTAACTGTCAAGAAAAGTGATGTAGACATAGTCGATATACTGGATTTAAGTAATAGTTACTGAGATGGTTTAGGCACCAATATTATGAATACGGATGAGCTACTCCATTTGCTGAGAGAATATGAGATACTGACTTGCATTTTTCAATATCAGTTGGATAATTATACCAATACTGTTTTTATGCAAATCTTTTGTCATTATGTTTGCCCCAAATCAGTTAGCAAAGAGATTATTGAACAATTATTAATTCCTAGGAAGCTTCGCAATTTACTTTTGAAATTAGTTTATGATGATCAAGGACTTTCAGGGGTAGATAAAACTCACGAGTGTCAAGTTGATGGTAATCCCAATCAATTAATTCCCAGAGCTCCATTATATAACATTCCATCGGAGGGGGAGCCTTTTAAGAATATCGCAATTAATATAGGTAGACCTTTGCCTAGAAGTAAGGGAGAGAAAGTAAGTGCTATAAATACTGAGGAGGCTGGCTGAGGAAACGATTGCAAGTGATTTGAGCTTTCTGGATGGGTTGTAAATGTTATAGATGTGCAGTGAGTGAAAGTGATAAGGTAGCCTTGTAAACGTTGCTAAAGCTCTGTAGTATGTGAAAAAATATTGTTTTTCTTTTTACGTTATTGAGGCTGCCTGATCAACGATCTGTCAATAATTTTAGACTTTCCTAACCGTTGAACATAGAGGGTATGCAATAAAGTGCATGATTACCAAGTTGTAACTAGTGATTTCAGCCTTCGGGAAGTGCTGTATACTCTATGGAGTCCGTGCAGTGAGTGTATGTGGTGTTGTAGTAAGTGATTTTATCCTTCTAGAAGCATTGTATTGACAATATCTTTCTATTAAAATTCTATTAACTATCTATTATCAATCACGGATACTCTAACCCATTACTTAGAAGCGATCTCAGTAAGATGCTGCTATGCGAAAACCGTAGTTGAACGCTTCTTGAGTTATTTTTAAAAGTTTGGTCTGCCTTTGTTTTCACCCTGAAGGCTCCTCAGAGCATGACCATTGCTAGGCACTCTGGATTGAACCCCGCAAACGAAGTTTATTTCAAGGCTTACACTGAAGTAATGGAGAGTAACTTGTCTACTGTGACGAAGCCAGTGAAGGTCTTATGTGAAAAATGTCAGCCTTTTGCCTCTCAGATATCCCGTGAACGAAATTCCACAATGCCTTGTGGCTCTATCATGAATGCTTCAGGCTATTACATCCCTCCAGTATGTATAATTCGACGAAAGCGAAGGAATGATTCTGTCATGCGAGGAACTATCGATAGGTCAAAAGAAATACTGCATCAAAATGGATGGACGAATGGTGAGTGTTTCCTTGAGACGCTTCAGCATGTCAAAGAAAGGACCACTTGCTCAATGGACAATAAGATCCTTTTGATAACTGAAAATGCAGAATGTCTCGTGAACATTCAGGATATTGAGTATGTATTGCAGATGGCCATCATCAGAGCGACATGGATATGTCTGTCTTTGGGCCTTTTAAGAGTTTCTCCATATCCTTCCTCAGATGAGGTCAGAATACCAGCTCTGACTCTGGTTTGGGAGCTTACTTAGATTTCTCCTGGGGAACTATATCTTGGCAGCCTACTGATGATGGGCCCTCAACCTTTGAAATGACAATCACCCAGCTCTGATTCTACCTGCAGGAAGTCTTATAGCTCTCCAACAAAACTAGTCCAGCCTATTACTCCTGAGTGTGTCCGATCCTACACTAACGCCCCTGGTCATCCTTAGGCAAGGACCCAAAAAAAGTCAAGGCCTTCATACTGACTGAAAAAGAAGAATCTATTTCCGGGCCAAGGGCGAAAATTAGAGGAAGGCTCAATAGAAGCAGCAAGATGCCAAGAATAGAAAGCAGGTTATCACCGACAAAGATGATTATAATCCTGTTCTCCTTGATGAGTCCTCGCATTTCTTAGAGGACATGGGGGACAGTGTGGATGACTCCTACCCTTCAAAAAGAAACGAACCAGATGTGAGGGACTTCCAATAGTTTTTCCCCTAGCCCAGATAGGATACTCTAATTGTTTTCTTCTAATCTTTTTATTTCATAAATCTATTTATTCTAACCTACATTCAATCATTCATTTTATATTTCAGGTGAATGGCTTCGTTATTGTTTTAGCCTACATTAATAGTTCAATTTTTTCTTAAGTGAATTATTTCAAACTGGTGAAGATGGATGAGGAAGATGTCTACAATTCAGGAGATGCTGTTATGTTTTGGGGGTAAGATTCTGGACATTAAGGAGAATGACCAGTTTGAGGAGTGAAGTGCAGCAAAAAGAGGTAGACCAACATAATTATAATGAAAAAACCATTACCTCATTTCTGCAGGAGATAGGACTAGCTCTGGAGCAGGTAAGGAACTTCACATAGGTTTTTAATTCTTTGACATTTGAGTAATTTTGTTAGGCTTTTTTTTTTGCAATTTACGCAGCCAACTCTTGAAACGGCCAAAGACATAGCAGATGGCTGTGTCTGTTTATTACACATTATGCATCTTATTGCCAAGAGAGCTTTACTTAAACTAGACAATTTCTCTTTCAGGTTGACCCTATTAACGTAGCCTAGGCTTAACTACAAACTTCAGTGGCTCTTCATCACAGTAGACAAGTTATTGTCATCTTGTCAAGGCTGCACCTGTACTTCTCCGTTGCATATTTAATAATCGTGAAGAGTATCATCCTTTCAGAGATGGTAGAATCCTGAAGAATTTCATCTTGCCAAAGAAGCCAAAACGCTGGAGAGTGTCATCCTGTCAGGGCTGCCAAAATCCTCAAGAATGTCATACTGTCAAGGCTGCCAGAATCCTGGAAAATGTCATCCTGTCTGGGCTGCAAGAATTTATAAGAATTTCATCCTCTCAGGACTGCTAAAATCCTGAAGAATGTCCTCCTGATAGGGCTGCCAGAATCCAGGAGAATGTCATCCTATCAGGACTGCCAGAAACCTCAAGAATATCATCTACTCAGGGCTGCCAGAATCCTGAAGAATGCCATCCTGTCCAGGCTGCAAGAATTCTGAAGAATGTCATCCTGTCAGGGCTGCCAGAATCCTGAAGAATATGTTCTTCACAAAGCTCCTAGAATCTTGAAGCATATCCTGATAGTGCTGCCAGAATCCTGGAGAATGTCATCCTGTAAGGGCTGCCAGAACCCTAAAGAATCTAAACCTGGCACGGGTGTCAGAATCTCGAAAAATTTCCTTTTGTCAGAGCTCCCAGAACCCTAAGGAATCTCATCATGGGAGGGCTGTCAGAATCCTGAAGAATATTATTCTGTCAAGGCTGTAGGAAAATCGAAAAATTTCATCCTGTCAGGACAGCCTGATCCTTGAAGAATCTTATCCTGTCAGGACCTCCAGAATCCTGGAGAATGTAATCCTGCCAGGGTATCAGAAACCCCTAAGAATTTCCTCCTTTCATGGCTACCAGAATCTCGAAGAATGTCATCCTGTCAGGTCTACCAGGATCTTAAAGAATATAACTCTTCCAGGTCCCTTCAATGCTGCAACAGCATAGTTTAAGGTTCAATGATATCCATAGGTTTGAGGTATAAGTTTTCTACAAGCTAGTCCCAATTCACAGCAAAAGGAAATTCCCTTTTCCATACATAACATTATTTTCTAATGTATATTATTTTGGGTTAAATAAATATCAGTTTGTATTTGATAATATTTAACCTCAAGTTTTTTTTTTCTTTTTGAGGATTTACATGGGATCAAAGTACATCTCTTCCCATATCTTAAACTTTATTTTCATGATTATGTTTGTCCAAAGAGTCTAGACCTTAATTTAAAAAAAAAATTCCTCTAATAGTACTGAATTGACACCACCTCTAACAAGATATTTATGGAGACGAGCTAGTAAAATATCCACTGTAGAACACCGTTCGTTAGTTATGATCCTATAGTAAAGTTGTTTTTTCATTTCATTACAAAATGCAGCCAGAAGGTTAACAAAGGAAGTTCTAAATGGTATTGATATTTTCTCGTGTATTTAGAGGACCTTCTTTTGTTTTCAAAAACTTAGTATGAACTATTTGGAATTTTAGCTAAACTCCCGGCAGGCCTTGAAAAAGCAAATCTTGCTTGAAATCTAATGAAACGCAAATTCAGAAAACTACCCCTTATTTAGGTGATAAAGTAGATATCGGAAAGATTTTCTATCATTAGCTTCCCAGTCCTAGCAATAAATATTTCCACAGATTTGTGCCAAACTTTTCAGATATAAGTGCTCCAATAATTAATCTTTTTAAAAAGCAATATGGTTTGGCATTCACTGAGTAGTATGTAGAAGCTTTCCGTATATTCAAGGCCGTATCACTTTAAGAGCTAATATTATTGTTACGTAATTTTAGCAAGGAATTTAATTTAGCGTTTGATGCTAATAACATTGGCATAGGAGGAGTCTTGCTGCAATAAGTGAAAGGGACGAAGCACACAGTCTCGTATTATTCAAAGAAACTGAATATACGCAATAGTCATGTATTAACTCCGTATACAGATCATAATTCGTTAATTTATTTGGAGAGATTTAGGAATAGGAATAAAGGTGTTATTCATTCGGGATTAGGATTACAAGATTTTAAACAGAAGATAATTCTTATTAAATGAAAGATTAATGTCATAGCTGAAAGCCTTTCTAGAGATTTTTCAGAATAATAAAAGCCTTCGTCTTTCCCCACATCAATGAATTAAGGGTGGAGTGTCAAAGAAGAATTATTTCCTAATATTATGTTGGAGAATGAGGCACAGTTGTTACTCAGTTCAGTGATAAATCTTTGATTTTTTCCTGGCTAACCTTTAAAAAAAATATATAGAGAGCTTTTTCTCAATTTTCTTTTTTTTTTTTTTGGTGGGGGGCAGCTTATGCCATATTCAGATTCCATATTATTGAAGAAATATGTTATCAAAACAGACAAAAGGCAAAGTGAGATTCAACTACTGTAGAGTTTGGCTAATGCTGTCAACACCTCACTTTTGTCAGAATTTTTGTGAAAAACCAAGCCTAGATGAACAGGGCTTGGCCCAAGTTGTCATCGCTTTAATGAGTAGAGTCAAGTTTCTTTTGAAAAACATAGCCTCAAGATATTTCAATGTTTATGAAAAAGTGTCAACTACAGAGCTTTTATTATGGCTAACACGATGTAGCGATTGTATCAGAATTTTTTTCTAGGAGCTTTAATGGCATGATCGACGTATGCGTTCTTGAGGAAACCAATCAGCAAGAAGAATTTTAGAAAAGAAAAAAGATAAAATATTATCTCTAATATCTGTTGCGTGTGAATAGACATGAATTGAAAAAGCCTGCCCATGCTGCTTGGACAAGAAGTAGCCAACACTGCCTGAAGCATGGCCTCAGTTCTACACTCTCATTTAATTCTTGGAGAACACTTCTGATGTCCCAACTTGATGCCATCCTTCCAAAATCCTGTTGCCTCTGAATAAAGAGGAATTGAAGAAGTCTGCCATTCCTGCTTCGACAAAAAGTAGGCAACACTGCCTAAAGCATGGCCTTAGCACCACTCTATCATTGAATTCTTGGAGAAGATTTCTGATATCCCAACTTGATTCCTTCGTTTCGTAAGGGCTTCGAATCCAAAGATATTGTGCCAGTTTCAACAGAACTCCAGCCACCTTTTGCCGACGTTTTCAAGCCTGAAGCCTTTGTACCAATATCATCACAACATATGAAGAAATCTATTCAAATATTCTCAAGTATTATTCTACCTTACTGACTCGTCCTCTTCTCTATTATTTTGATTGATTTCATTTGACAGTTAAAGTAACGTAATAAGTAACATTGATTATCTTGATGAATACTTATATGAATAAAAATGCTAGTTTTTGTATTTTTTTTTCTATATTTATTCCAATATTTTAGTTTAGAAATTAAAAGAAACTAACAATTTCATATCTACACCAAAGATTACATATTCAACGGCAGTCCACTACTTATAAACCTTCTTTGTATAAGAAAGGGTTTACATTGTGGTTACATTGTATTCCTTTTCAGTTGGAGCATAAACTTTCTGATAGAAAGCTCTAAGTTAAGTGATGTTATTCCAAATCAAATCTAATTTGTTGTCCTTAAAAAGATGATAGCTCTCCTCTCTCTCCAAATGAGCATATCTACAATAATCATTGGACAAAGTTTTGCTTCACTTGGTACCTTAGCACTCGAGAAGGGATACTCCTATTCAATTATGTTGTCTAAATTCTCATTCAAAGGAACAACAATCTCAACGCTATTATTCAATCGTAACTAATTCAAACTCAAAAGATCTCACATATTCACATTCTAGTCAACATGAGATTGTATTTAATTCTTACAAAAGTATGATAAATCAGAGTAAAGCAGTTCAGACTTTACTAAATATTAAATAAAGACGTAATCAGATGTATCAACTGGAGAACCAACTTCACTTGTTATAACACCAGGGGATTTGGTGTATAAGAGTGGTTACCAGAACTGTGAGTATCTCACTTCTGATTATCTTAGTGCTTGGTTCAGAAGCAAAATACAAAGCTTGGAACCATAATGTGTGTTTATAACAGTACCACACCAGCAATTGGTGGCAGCGGTTAAACTTCAAGAATCAGCTAATCAACTTTAATAACCAGAGAATTAACTGTAATACTTAGCAGTTACAACAGTAATGAATCTACAATTTTGACGAAGTATCTACGTCCACCGAAGAAATGAACACATTGAATATCAACTATAAATGTTATACAAACTGAGGAACTGGATCTTCAATCAACATCTTAAGAAAACGAAAGACTGACATTCAACGTTTATTAAACATTCAAGAATCATATACCAGGACTCATCGCATTCAAAATTACGACGGGATATCGGACCGAAAACATTCACCCAAACAGCTAAACTCTCGCAAACTAGAGAGAGAGAGGAAATGACGACATCGCCCTTCGCCCATCGTCAATTATTGCTGGTGTGAATTGTTTGCTAATATTCATTTTTTTCCATTAAAGGAAACTATTCAACTTCGGATTCTCATCTAGAATTTTTTTTCTCTGTGCTAATTCCGTTTTCTTTCAGAAGTTCTCGGGAAATATCGTTATATTAGTATCATTGTTTTGGGGAATTATGTTATAGTCTTCATTGCATAGTGCTTTTGCGTTTACGCAGTGAACGTCTGTATTCATATAGAGATTCTGATATGATTGCAAGGAGTCATAGAGATAGAAAAAAAAGTAAACATGACGCCTCCTGTGAGTCCGAGTAACCCCACCCCAGGACCTAGTAACCCCGCTCCCATTGTAACACTAGTAAATGCACGTTCAGCTATCCTTCCTTTTCAAGGTCGTGTAAATCATGTCTTATCTCAGAATGTTGAGTCTTGGATTTCTTCCCTCGACGCTCACTTAAATGCTAAATAAATCATAGACCCATTTGTACAATTACAAGAAGCTAAAAGTTTTATAGACTTTTCTGAAGGATATGCGAGTGCGTACTTGAGGGGAGTTTTATTTCAAGAGGCAGTTATATGGGATGAATTCATTCAATGTTAGGCTACATGCGATCTATGGCGGTGAGGAAGCCTTAGATGTAGTTTTAACATCAAGAAATACACTTAATCAAGCCACTTTGACTCGGCTTAATATCAGAGAGAGAGAGCAGCTCTCATTGCCGATAGGCAAAACAAGTATCAAGCTATTTTAGGCAATTCCACTTGGTTTACTAGAGATAACATCTCCATGAAAGATTTCTTATGATTAATGTATTTAACCTGTATGACACTTATGTTGCCAGAAGCTATAGTGCTGTGTTTTGATAAAAAGTTAATGCCCGAAAGTACAGAATTGGATGTGTATAAACAGATAAAGAAACACATGTCTAAGTGTACTGATCTTGATCCCTTGATTACACAAGTTTTTGCAAAAAATGAAACTAAGCCACAACAAGTAAACGTAGTTAATAATAGTCAAGTTGCAGGAATGACGTGTTATAATTACAAACGTCAAGGTCACTTGATCGCAGACTGCAGAACGCGATATTGTTCGTTACATAATAGTTCAACTCATTCATATAGTCGATGCTACTCACGTAATCAACAACAGAATCCTAGAAATACACAGTCAATTCCACAGTCAATTACACAGTTAATTCCACAGTCAGTTCCCTATGAAAATAAAAAAAAAATCCTCAGTTCAATAAGAAGAAACAGCCAAACATCAATGCAGTTCAAAATAAAAAAAAAAACAAACAGTTCTTCAAATAACTATGATCCTAGGCCGTCTAGCCAGAACTCGCAAGATCAGACTAATTTTCAGAATGTGCAGAGCAAAGCAGATACCACATTATTAACTCCAATGGGGAAGAGAGTAATGTTGGGTCATTCATATCAACATCAGTGGTATTAAATAATGCATTTAATATTTTATCAGATCATTGTGAGGCAATATATTTTCCTATGAAACACACGACCGAATCAAATAAATCAGTGCATGCTCCCGTAGATTTGCAACAAATTCACACAATAATAAGCCAAAATAAGTTACAACTAATATTATATGCTGTAAATTTAGAACACCGATCCTTTACGTTATTTTTTTACTCTGGTAGTCCACATAATATCATGGATTTGAGGATATATCATTTGTTGGTTTCGAACTTCCCTATGGAGAAGTCCGGAGTAAGGCTCTCGGGTATAGGAAATAATAAATTAAATATAATAGGCGTAACTCATGTTAAGTACAAGGTCAGTAAGCGCACGTTTGCCGATACCTTTGTTGTTGTACAAAACATTGATATGTATCCAGCTGTAATTATAGGATACCCGTCTATGAGCAATCAAAACATTATCTTAGCCCCTGCCCAGCACGGCGTGTATATCAAAGGAAAATTCTATAAGTCTTCTAATACCTTAAAATCAGTTTTGGATAAAAAGGAGACGACAAATAAAACAGTGACGTACGCTGAAGAATCAAAAACTTGTCTCATTAATAAAGATATGATATACGCGACCCAACAGAATTCTCGGTCACCCGTAATACCATCTTGCACGCAATCTATTGAGCCGAACGTAACTTCGAATTTAATAGTGCAAGTAAAGAAAACGTTACCGGGATCTGAAATATTAATCCTTTCCGACACTTTGAAAACTAACGGATTGTCCGTCACATAAGCTATTTATACAGTAGGCTCACAACAACAATGTAATATTGAAGTCTGTAATCATTTAAATACCACTTTAGTAATTCACAAAAATCCACATATCTTGGATGTAGAAGTTTATAAATATCGTATTCTTACCGTCGCTGAAATCAATCACGCTCAATCAGTTGCGGATGAATCCCTTTTGCAATCTATTAAAAATAAAGTCAATAAAGACATTCAAGAAGAAGAAATTCAGCAGAAATTTTTGGACTTTTAACTGAATATCGTGATGTTTTTTCCACTAAGGATGGATCCTTAAAAAAAACAGATGTTATCGAACATCAAATAAGGTTAAAGGACAAGCAGAAAATTATCTATGTACCTTCGTACAGACTCCCTATGAAATTCCAGAATGAAATAAATGAAGTAGGTAAAATGCTAGAAGAATGAGTTAGTAGGAAATCGAACATCCATTATAATTTTCCATTATTGGTTGTACCGAAAAAAGATCGAACATGGCGTATCTGCCTAGATTTCCGTCGCCTAAATGAGGAAATGATCCCTGATTGATTCCCAGTGCCATGTACTGTTGATATTTTATCTTTGTTAGTTCAGAATAAATATTTTACCATTTTGGAGTTAGAGTTACTTAAAGGCTTTCACCAGATATCATTAGAAGAAAATAGTATCCCATACACAGCCTTCAGCACAGCATTATGAATTTTTAGGTATGCCATTTGGTTTACGTTGTGCTCCCATAACATTTACTAGAATGATTAACATAGTGTTTGGAGACTTGCTAGGATATATATTGCATGCCTATAAGGACAACCATGTAATCTTTTCCAATACCTTAGAAGAACATCTACGTAAATTAGAACTAGTACTACAGAGACTAAGACGACATAACTTAAGGGTAAAGATTAGTAAGTTTGAATTTTTCAAGACAGAATTAGTCTACTCAGGTTTTACGGTGTCAAGCCAAGGTCTTAAAGTAGTCCATGATAAGGTGTCTGCTATCCGTAACTTTTCGATACCTAGTATTGTCAAGGGAATACAGCAATTTCTTGGGTGTAGTGGATATTACAGGCGTTTTATACGCAATTATTCAATAATAGCTGCTCCCCTAACTGATCTTACGAAGAAGGGCGTAGATTTCATATGGTCTGGGCAGCATCAACAGGCGTTTAATACCTTAAAAGATGAACTGTGTAGTTCTCCTATCTTAAAATTTCCTGACCTCGGTATGGAATTCTTCATTGCAACAGACGCCTCAGACTTGAGAGTAGGTGGGGTATTGCTTCAGCAATATGAAAAACAGTTTTTCGCGATAGCTTTTTATTCACGAAAACTGAGAACTTCCGAAAGTAAGTATGTAGTAATAGACAAGGAAGGGCTACCTATTGTTAATTCACTAGTGCATTTTAAGTTCATAATATACGCTTATTCAGTCAAGGTTCTTACTGATCATAAACCCCTAACCGACTTCTTTAAAGGCTTTAGTCACAGCCCCAAACGAACTCGGTGGCATTTGATCATTCAAGACTTTGGCGCGAGAATCGGGTATTTACCTGGGAAAGCAAATATCATTGCTGATGCATTATCACGCAACCCCGTGTCATCTTTTACGGAGCGATTAGCTGAATTAATAGATATATCAACATCCATACCTATTGTTAAAACTGTATCTGAACAGGAAGATCTGGGCTGGAGCACTGAATTATCACAGACTGAGCAAAGAAAAGATCAGAAATTAGAAAAAAATATAAATGCTTTGGAAGGAAATTGTAAGGAAAAGGAATATATAAAGTATACGCAGCAGAATTATGTAATCAAAGACAATATTCTGTGTAGATCCGTGACAAAGAAAACCCGCAATACACCACATGTGACTAACGACTAGGTAGTGGTACCAATCTTACTTATATCCACTGTCCTGAACTGGTTGCATGCAAATCCATTGCATGGACACCCGGGGTTCTCCATAATGTCACAGAAAGCCAAATCATTGTTTTATTGGCATACGATGCTTACAGATATAAAAAAAAAAACACATAGCTCATTGCTGCACTTGTCAGGAAAACAAAGGGCACACGAAAACACCTGTCAGCCTAGGGGCTTATCCCGTGCCCAATCAACCATTTGAAAGGATACATTTAGATTTATTAACAGGATTTTACGAGTCAGACAGAGGAAATAAGCACCTCTTAGTAATTGTAGATGCTTTGATTCGATATACAGAACTGATAGCGTTTAAAACTAAAACTGCGATTGAATGCACTAGGAAGTTTTACGTGTGTTACATTTGTAAACATGGAATTCCATATATGATAATCTCAGACTCAGGTGGAGAATTCAATAATAATTTCCTTACCTCATTGTGTGAATTCCTTAGCATAAAGAAAATCAATACCATGATCTATCACCCAGAGTTGCATGGGCTAGTGGAAAGAGCGAACAGGAAGGTTTTAAACATATTAAGATTAAGACTAGGAGGATCAGACCCCAAATGGGATATTGCAATACCTGCGGTACTGAGTACTCTGAATCATTCATATCATATATCAATTAAAATGTCACCGCACGAGGCATTGTATGGTACCCCAGTTAGAAAGCCTTTCCATGTATTAACGCCTACAACTAATTTATCAAATCCTTTAAAAGAATGTATAAATGCAAGCAAAAGTCGTTTTGATATCCTTCGAAAGATTTTAGAAGAATCACAAATCATAATGAAAAGGAATCATGATAAAATAGCGAAGCCAACTAAAACATATACCGCGGGTGATAATGTACACATGCAGGTAAATGTACATAAACGACTAAAATAAAAACTAACACCTAAGTTTGAAGGTCCATTTAACATTTTGGAAACATTAACTGCCAATAGATTTATAGTTCAAAATGTATCCCAACCCACTGATGAGAGAATTGTACCATTGGCTCGTATAAGAAATTAAAATAAGAGAGAAGGAAGTGAGGGAATTTTTTTTTCTATTTTTTATCTATGAAAAGTATATGTTAAAATCTTGTTCTTCTTAATACAGGAGTAATTACATATATTTTTCTCATTACAAGTTTCCAAGATGTTTTTATTGTTAGGAGTGACATTGTTCGCTCAGACATTTTTCTCGTGTGGGAAGAGCTCTAAAACTGAAAGTATAGATTTTAAATATGGCACTATAGTAGAGAGAACAGAAGACGTATTTATTACAGCAAGTAATATAGGTATAGAAGTTCGCATGCAAGCAATTTGTTCCCAGAGAATGACATCACTAGCTTAAGGAGCAACATTTCAAGGTTTGCTGCTTCATTAAATGAAATACATAAAAGACACTTTCCTTATAATACAGAGAGTTCGCTTGCACCGACACTAAAA
>NW_027168815.1:657879-660379 GCF_036898095.1 Palaemon carinicauda | reverse complement strand
TTTCATGTTTCTTATGGTAGGACGCGAGAGATATGGAGGTCTGTCTCTTTTCAATTAAAAGGTTGTGAGCAGTGTGGTTTTTGCAGCTTCCCACTACAGGTTCACCAGGTAAATTTGTTTCACGTGGAACCTCCATCAGATCAGGCAAGGATAGGGCCTAAGAGAAGTTTGAACTATTTTTTTAGAATGGGAGTAGATGGCTTTTGAATAACTTTCAGATCTTTAGGTATCTGTTTTGATTTTTCTAAAATTTCTGGATATAGATTTTAAATGGGACCTTCAACCTCTTTAACTACTTTCATAAGTTTCTTTATCTTAGAAGTAGGAATATAATTTTCGTACGCGTGCTTTGGCAAGTTTTCTTCAGAAACATTGAAACGGGTTGCCCTGGTCTTGTCTGTTCTTCAAGAGCTCTTTTACGAGCCTCGCTAAAAGTAACCCTTTCCATGGTCGTAATAGCCTGAATTTCTTTTCAAAAAATTAAATTAACACAGCTTTTAGATGTAGCTGGGTGTGCTTCCCCACATTGTATGCAATTTCTATTTTTTATGCATACTCCATGACTAATTTTTCCACAGTTGGCCCAAACAGGTCTATTATTATTTAGTTTTTCCCTGTATTTCTGGCTTAAATGGCCATACATTCAGCAATGATAACATCGCAATGATAGAGGGGATATATGGTTTCTCTTTCAAAGATAACAAACCAGCTGTAATAGCATTTGGTAATCTGCAATGATCAGATAATGTAATCAAAGTAGCAAGAGGAATATGTGATTATCTAACTCTCTTTCTCATTCTGACCACTTTTAATACTCCTTGACTCCTCAGTTCATCCTCAATTTCTTTTTCCTCTATGTCCAGCAATTCTGGAACATATATCACACCTCTACTCTGGTTGAAAGTGGGGTGCGAAACACATTCGATACTCTGACCATCCAATGTTGTGAATGTTTTCAATTTTTCACCTTGTATTGAGGATAGTGTCTCTATCAAGAGACTTCCATTTCCATGGGGAAGAATTTTTGGCTGCCCTCCACATATAGCAACTATTTCCCTATTAGCTTTAAAAACATTTACAAGTTCATATCTTGCATTTTCAAACTCCCCCCCAAAAAAAATTTTCATAATTCACTACTTCATAGTGACCAGGTAATACTTCTACTTCCCTATATTTTTCTGTATTGTCATCATTTGTATCTCTCTCTCTCTCTCTCTCTCTCTCTCTCTCTCTCTCTCTCTCTCTCTCTCTCTCTCTCTCTCTTCTTCTCCTTCTTCTCTAGTGTTTTCTTATCATTCTTCCTATAACGTGAGTAAGGTTCTAATGTTACAATATTAGAACCCGGGTTGGAGCTGTCTGTACCGAGGTCCATGTTTGTATTTTCCTAGTCGTCAATCGAGGGGTTAGTTTATTTTAAAGACCAAGCCGGTTTATCCACCTCTAATCCCATGTGCCCAAACACTAAAAAAGGCTTCAGCGGGGACCAGTCCTCTATCCTCTTTTACAGATGGGATGCTTCTCTTAAGGTGGGCGTAAACTGGTCATTGGGGGTGGCTAGCCACTCCCACCGGCGTCACCCATTACCCGCAAATATGGCTGACTTAAAACCGGATCACTGGAGCCCGACTCTTAACAGACTTAGTCTGCACCCAATGGGGTCTGCCAGAGGGTGATGGCATCTAAATTGGTACAGGTTGGAATGGAATGGCGGCCATCCCACACTGAGCCAAATCCAAAGCAGCAGCCAAAGTAAAGTCAAACAAACAAAAGTCATCAACAAGTTCAAGTCCAAAAGGAAGAGATGAGAGAATAAAAGAAATAACCAAAAGAAAAAGAGAAAGTGCTAACTGATTTAGTTGGATCAACAATTGGGCAACGAAGTCCAGTGGGAATATAGTTCTCACTGTTCATTAGAGCCCAGCTGCTAATCCCTAACCCTCCCATCCTCATCAAGGATTCAGCATGTATGGGGTCATTTCTCTCGATCTGGTAAGCCAATTACTTCAGTAACTTTACAATGATGTCAACCTGTTTTTGAAATATGACCACATTTTAATAAAACTAACAGCTGTCCATGTCACATTTTGCAAGCAAGGGAAGTGTGGGGTGGGGGGTGGGGTGTTAGAAGGTGTTTACTTGTATCTTCAACCCTGTAGGGCCATTACAGTGACTCAAGTATGAGTGCGGTCTCATTGGCCACAGCTTGCTAATTATTTTAGCAAATAGAGAAACAGTAGAGAAGTACGTCCATACTGAATTGGGCCAAAGTTAATGTGAGAGTTGCTCTACCTGGCTAGTAAGTGGAGTCTACCCTCCATATGCCAACAACTCTAATTACCTCGTTAAAAGTTAAAATGGAAATTCAGGTTTGCTGAAGTCATACTTCTATTAAAGGATGATGGTTTGTATTTTTGTAGAAACAACTCCTTGACAATAAACAGTATACAATTTCTACACAAAAAATAGAAGTGCAATACTCTTGACAATAAATAACAATTTA
>NW_027168815.1:635379-650379 GCF_036898095.1 Palaemon carinicauda | reverse complement strand
AACTTATAATTTTATAGTGTTGGAAAGTGTTTCTAGATGATCTGGCTACCCATGCCTATCTTCTTTTTTTAGCCAGATATGGCGTATATATAGGTATGTGTTCGATTTTCCTGTGATTGCCATTTTTTCGTTTTTTCCCATTTCTTTCAAAATTACTACGTACTAAGGAACTATCACAGAGTAATTATTCATTTAGATGTTTATTTGTCGGAAAATGTGCCTTGATGGTTTGCCTAGCACGTGGCTGAATTTTTTTTTTCTGAAATGCCGTATATTAGAATGTTAGCCATTTTTCCTCGAGTGCCCCTTTTTATTTGTTTTGCATTTTTTTGCTTAGTCATGTTACCGTAAGGAATTGGCAAGTAGTGTCGCAAAACTTATATTTTTATAGTGTTGGAAAGTGTTTCTAGATGATCTGGCTACCCATGCCTATCTTTTTTTTAGCCAGATATGGCGTATATATAGGTATGTGTTCGATTTTCCGGTGATTGCCATTTTTTCGTTTTTTCCCAATTCTTTCAAAATTACTACGTACTAAGGAACTATCACAGAGTAATGATTCCTCTAGATGTTTATTTGTCGGAAAATTTTGTTTACTCTTTTTTTGATTGAATATCATCAAATTTTTTTAGCTAAAATATTGTTTTACATTTTTTTTTCGATTTTATTTCCCTTCAAAAAAATATTTTTGGGTCAGAATTTTAATTTTATAGTCGTCAAATAATCGACAATTATCCAGCAACCCACCAAACAATTTGTATGCATATCCAATAATAATTAGATTAGTAAATAACACCTTGAAATTGACATACCCTTCCTACATTTCAAGTGGCAGATTAGGGAGTCTGAGTCAGTGTGGTTGGCGGCCATTTTGTGGACATATCCGAAGCGTAAGCTGCCCTATCTATATATATTCTTGTTCCCTATAGAATTTGTGATATTTTGGTATATTTTTACCTGCATAAATATCATATTATATATTAAATATATGTATTTTTTTACGGAATTTCTAAGTACTCAAAAAATTACCTTTAGATATGGCCCCTGATATAAATGTAATTTACAAAATAATGAAGATTTTTTTACATATTTCTATTTTAGAATAACATATGTTTATTCCCTAAAAAAATTAGCCACTTCCTATTTCATTTGGGTACCCAAAAAAATTCATGAAATTTGGACAAATTTTTTTGGCCAAAAAAAGTTACCCTTTTTTTCTCATTTCAGATCTTCACCTGCATGGGTCTGACTTCATCCAAAATACATCAAGATGTGTCCTAAACATTCAAGAATCAATTCCTAAAAGGATTTGTGTATATATGTATAAACTTTTTTTTTATGAATTTTTATGTCAGGTCTTTTTTTTTTCTACTTAATTTTTTAAAATATTTATAATAAATAGTTTTTCTGCAGATGAGTAGTATTTATCTATACAGTTGTTTTAAGCATTCATTGAAGTTTTTTTTGGCAAAAGAAAAAAGGAGGTTACTGCAAAAACTGATTTTTCAAGAATTTTTTTTGGCGTCGGGGTCGTTCGCGTCCGAGTATACCCTTAAAGGGGTGTCCGAGGACCGTACCTATCCAGGGTTAAATATTCTATTTTACCTTGTTTCGAGTTTTTTCTTCTGTCAGGTGTTAAGCTGCTAATTTTCATCTCATTTTGTTGGACGAAAACGCAAGGTCTTTTGGAATTCTTATTACTAATCTAGAGATTAAAACTCTGGCACCGTAGTTCAATTAGCTCCTTATGCATGTTGCATAAGATTTTTTCATATTTCTGATCATCCTTTGCATCCAGATCTTCCGGACAGATCCATCCTGTTTGTAATATTAGGTATATATTTAATTTTAATAGTCATGGCTTCTCTATCATGAGGCTCATTACTACAAAATATTCATGAAGTTTTATTCCAGTTATGACCAAGTTTTGCAATGATCTTCCTAATCGGGTAATTGAATCAATAGAAATTCAAAAATTTCAAACATGCAGCAAAAGATTTAATGTTCAACAGGATGACATAAGTCTTTATAGTTTATATATGACATCTGTTTTGATGATTTTACTGTTTATAAATAAAATTTATTGTAAATTTTTTCACATATCATTCACTCATTTCCTTATATCCTCTCCTCACTGTGCTATTTTCTCCTTTGGAGCCATTGTGCTTATAGCATCTTGCTTTCCCAACTATGGTTTTACCTTAGCTAATAATAATAATAATAATAATAATAATAATAATAATAATAATAATATATTAGGAAAGAGTGTATGAATATAAGCGATGCTATGACAATTTAAAATTTGGATGAATTCGATTTTAAGTTAAAATACGTAAAAATGTTTTATTTTTATTCAATGTCAAGGATGCACGGTACGGTCGAGAATAAGATTGATTTTAATCCTTAAATGTTCCCTGAAGGTTCAGGTTTAGAACAGATGTTTGAAAAATGAGTTTCAAGAGGATTAAAGTAACTAAAACAGAACGAGTCAATTTGTTCAAACTTTTTCGAATGAGTAATTATATATATATATATATATATATATATATATATATATATATATATATATATATATATATATATATATATTGATTTATGTATATATATATATCTATATATATATATATATATATATATATATATATATATATATATATATATATATATATATATATATATATATATATATATATATATATATATATATATATATATATATATATATATATATATATATATATATATATATATATATATATATATATATATACATACATATATATATATCGTGCTTGGCAGAAACCGTAGGTGTCAGGCAACGTTCATGACTGAAGACTTCCGGGTACATCGTGAGGAGTTTGGTGTAAGCATTCGGGGATTCTCTGATGTCGAGTTAGAAGTTGGAGGCGGCCGGTTGAACAGGTGTTGACAAGTACGAGTCATCGCTGAATAATAATCGATGCCCCAAAACCGAGGTGATATTGTGTAAGGAAATCCGCACCAGGTGACGGCAATGTTACGTTGGTGCCAAGGAATTTCTATTGGCATTTGGTAATCCCAAACAATTGCGTGAATGTCTTGTAGACATGGTTGGTGATCTCAGATCCGTTGGCAGCTACTGGGCAGACTTGAACAGGCTTAGAATTACCTCGTTGTGTCCTGGAGGGGGACCTAGATAAAGCAAACTGCAATCACCACTTTGTACCAAAAACCAAAAACCTGTAACTGCATCAAGTAAAAGGAAAGAGTTTCTGAGAGTAAAGGCCAATGCCGCAAGCAATGGCTTAATTACACATATTTTTTTCAACAGAAAACCATGCGCTCATATCCCTCGTAGCAGCCCAGAAGTATTAGAAGAACTGAGATTGATGTGCAACAGTAAGTGACTGGAGAGGTTGTTGATTTGGGAGTAAGCGAGAAGCTCTGACACCGCTCTGGCATATCTCACATCAGGTATCAGTGTATTACCACATTCATGTTGGCCTCTGTCAGTGTTGAATAGATGTTCTCTTTGTCATAAGTGTACACATTGATAGAGGTATTGAGGCTGGTTAATGTTATCTGAATTCACATGAGTTCATTGGCATGTAAAGCAAGTTTCTCCAAGGGCTCCATACATCTATTGTTGGGCCCATGTGCTGGATATTGATATTGACAGAAGCAGTGAACTACCACAAAAAAAAAAAAAAATTATTTACCTGATTAATTCTGTACTAGGTTTTTTTTTTTTTGATAAATCACTGAAATTTCAAAGATTCTTTGAATCTGTTCAATATGTTTACTGCCCTCAAGCTAAGCTTCATTCACAAACTGAATGGCGTTTACAAAACTCGGTGGGTTGAACGCTCTGTGTATCTTCAATTGTTCAAGATATTCTATTACTGTTGAAATTTTCTTAGAGGCTCTTTTGAATCAGTCTTCTTACCCCAAATGGAGCCAGGGACAGTGAAACCATGATAAATAAACGGGAATCAACACTAGCATACAGAATTTTAAACATGTGATAGCATTTGTCACTTTCAGAAACAGCTTTGATTATATTAAATCTCTGTCATCAAATCTTGCAAAAGCACGAACTGGGCATTCGCTCAGCATATCACATGGTTGACAGTATCACACAAGATTTCCAAAGACTCAGAGATAACATTGATGTTGAGTTTCAGCAGTGGTACTACAATGATGAGAAAGACATTGCTGAGCAAGTTGAATCAACTAAAACCATGCACTCACAGCTTGAATTCAACGGCATCCGAGTAACACTGAGGGAACTACACCACTTGAACACTAAAACTGCTAAGTGGCGATCCTGCTCGTTGATGACATTCTCCAACAGCTGAGGGATAAGTTTTCAGCTGAAGAATGTCAGCCAGTTTCTAGCATTCGGCATCTGGTAACAATACTTGCAACACAACGTTTCAGTTTGTTTGAAGACATCCCCACGCAGGTACTGCACTGGAAGTATGACATGCCAAGCTGGCTGTCACTCTGCACTGAACTTAGATGATGAGAAATGATGTGGTGTTCCTTCAAAAGAACACTTCCAGACTCACTCATGGACATGTTGTCGTATGCAAATGCAGATGTTTGGACAAACACATGTGCATTGTTGATCCTTGTGTGTTATAAAAATGACCATCTGCTGACTCTCAGCCCTTACTCTTAGGAAAATCCAGTACAACGTCCAACTACAGTTGATGGACCTTGCTGGTGAGATCATCGAAGCACAGACTAGGAAACTCTTCAACAGCTTTCTACTGTCAGAGTAACAATTGGAATTGAATTCACATAGAAGAAAAGACAGAGAGATATCCAATTTTAAGGAAAGTTTTCAGTAATTTACTTGTTGATACACATCAGTCTTGTTTCCTAATTTTTGCGAAAAATGCTGTTTCACAGTAACATATATCTTTTTATGACAAAGTTTGAAAAATTTTCCTATAATATCCTTGCAAAATTTAACAAACACTAAATCTGAGCAAAGCAATATGATATTGTTTTATATCGGTGAAGTCATATATGATCCTTAATAATATCCATGAGTATAGGATTGAATGTCAGGCTAAAATTATTGAGAAATACAAGAAAAGGTAAATAGTTAATTGTTAAAGAAAACCTGATTTAATTTCTGTTTTAATGCTCTCCTTTGGGCAATTACTTTATCTCAATATGCTTTATTTTTACACAATAAATATCAATTAAGGTGTCTGTTGTTATATATGCAGTGAATTGCACTTTAGAAAAAGCCTTACTACCATGTTCCACAAATTTGGGAAAACACTAAACCAAAATTTATTTTGACTGGTAGTATTTTCATAATTTTAGATTTCTGTCCAGAAGTAGGACCTGTATTGTTTTTTTTATTAAAGGACATACAAATCCAGCGTGGCTGTGCGCTTCAGGGGTTTCTCAAAAATTATCTTGCTCGTATTTATTATACTTTCATAGATCTGACGGCCCCACCCACCTTTTAATAAATTCTGCATACGTCCTGGAAGTGAAGAATGTCATATATCAATGCATCAATATTCTTTTGTTATCATTATGAAATTCCTCATCTATTATTTTACTCATTCAGCTGAGGAGATAAATCTCCTATTTAGGCAGCCCATTATGAAAGAAGCAAAATAAATTACGCTTTATGAACTAACGCCCGTAGCGCAATGGAAGGAAACAAGACAGTACCAATTGTCTAACATCAAGAGACCTTCAGAAAAAAAGATGCCAAACAGCAGCTTACATTTGTTACGAATGTTGCCAAATGCTTTTCCTATAAGTGCCATAGGAGTAAACATATTATTATGGGACTGATGACTTGAAACACATATTTAGTCATGAATGTACTATCCCATTGAAGGTGGTACTTAGTAGATCGTGCTGAACATATTATTAAGTGGGTGACTTTTAACAGACGAAACACGTTCCTCAGTGCGGGGAAGATTGAGAGGTGAAAAAAAAATTAGTTACAATATACAAGTGTGTTTGAAACATGTGCCGTAGAGTGGTCTTCTTGAACATAGCAATATTATTATCAGATTAGTTCTAGGTAGCTGTGTATCCAATGGATCATGATGATAGCCAGACTATGGCTATTAGAGAAATATCTGCAAAGAATCATTAGTACAGTCAGATTCTTTCCATCAGGAGATGGTTTTAGTCTTTCATCATACTGCGTGGAATATATTGATCCTTAACGCCAATGGTCACACCTTTTCTCAAAAAGTCTTGGATCCTCACAACTCCCCACTAAAAATGGTGGTACGAGCCAACGTTTTCTCTGGATGTAATGTCACCACTGGGGAGACTTTATCATACGCTTTGTTTACCTTAGTCGCACGTGGTTGTTTGTGGCGATCGGAATTGTGTCAAACTTTTAGTTCCCTTTTGGTTTCGTGTTACCCTCCAATTTTGCCTTACATATAAGCCTTACCATGCCCAAACAGACCCTGGATAAGAACAAACACATTAAAATAGTGACATTGTTCAAAGCCAACCGTAAATTGCCGGAAATATCGAGTCTCACTGGTTTGAAGCTACGAACAGCGCAATGCTTGATCAAGCGCTATCGTGAATCTGGGGAGGCTTGCGTTCTTGCCCATTTGCCTTAGCCTGGTAGACCCCGTAAGACTACTTTAAGGACCAGAATACGTATTGATAAACAAGTAAGGAAGGATCTTCGCTTAACAGCAAGACTTTTAAAGGAGAAGAACCCAAATTTCCTTGGTGATGTGTCTATCAGTATGATCCAGCAGTTACTGAATGACGACTGAAATATAAAATTTATTATGCCCACACTACTCCTTGGGTTACTTGTCGGCAAATTGATAATCGTATAAAATTTGCCAAGAAAAATTTAACTTTGACCAATGAGCAGTGAAAACAGTTTTTTGGAGTGGCACTACAGCTGCCAAGCTTTACCACAAGCCAGGTGATGACACCTTGAAACCTTGCTTCACAAACGAGATCCTCAAGCACCCTGCCTCACTTATGGTTTTGGCAGTGTTTACTTTTTATGGTGTTGGGAAGCTAATTGTACTTGCTTCTAATGGAAAAGGGAACCTGTACAAATATCTGGTGTTATTGGCAGACAATCTTCCTGACTTTCGAGCAGACCAAGGAAGAAGTTTTTATGCAGGATGGGGCTCCCGCTCACACCGCCAAACTTGTAACAGACTGGCTAAGCGACTGTGAGGTGAACTAATTCAAAGGCTGGCCAGGTAATAGTCCTGATATTAACACCATAGAAAACCTTTAGGGGTTAATAAAAAGAAGTTGCGTGACATGGACAGCTCCTCATTCCACGTTTGGAATCTGCCATTCGCCAGCTTTGGGCCTCCATCCCTGAAACAACCCTCCAAAACCTTGCACTTTCAGTCCCAGGACGTCTCAAGAAGGTGATAGAGAGGAAGGGATACTCAATTTAACCGTTTTATATATGTAAGTACCATAATTTTATATTTTTACTTGTAAAATATCCTTAACCTTCAGTTTATAGGTTTCATTAAGGGAGGCGCCAACAGATTCCGCTTATACCGTAGTTGACACAGAGGTAAACAAAAAAGATCTCAAGTGGGTGTGAGGAATGGCAGCTTGGATGGGGTTTCGGACCATCGTGATCATATCTCAGGTCATTATAAGCGAGTTTTCTGATCATGGTGAATATCAAATTCTTTGGCCATAATTGTAACATTAGGCCCTCCCTTAATACAGACACATCCCAGTCGAGATGGGGTGACGATTGAGAGAACACCTCTTTGTTCAGAAAATGGTCCCCTCAGTTTTCTGCCTTTCACAAAAATATGCTGCAGGTAATAGTGGTCTTCCTGATGATGAAAAAACTCATTCTAGGAAGGGACTACTATATAGAGATTTGCAAAAAGAAAAAAAAAATCCCCATAACCTCTAGGGAGAGATCTTGCTCTAGAACTTTCCTGCTTCATCGGACCAGACAAAATCACCAAGTATGGTAATTTCAAAGGAATACCCAGATTTTTTCTTATACTTCATTGGAAGACTCCAAAGCACTGGGAAGCTAATTACAATACAGTACTATGACCAGTATGATGAAGTGCCAAGAAAATTCAACACATATTGGAACCTCTGCGAATTCCAACCGAATTGACCGGGCATTTTCTGGGATTTTACCTAAGAAGAAAAAGTACCTGGAATATTTTTAAGACCTTGCTATGCATACATTAAGATTGGACACTTTTAGTAGTATAATTTATACTTTCTCATAGGTAACATTAATTTACAACTCTTCACCATGATTCTAGCTTTTAACTCCATCAGAAGCTGCAGGAGGCACCGGGAAAGCTAGATATGCTGAAGTACCAGGACTATGTAACCTATGTAGGAACCTAAGACACTTGAATTAGGATTGACCAAGATTCTTTTGTTGCCTCTTAAGACCAAGTAAAAGACACAGTAAAGGAGATTACACTAAAACACCAAAACCAATGCTACCGTGGTAGGAACAGTTTTTACTTCATGAGGCAATTGTCAGGGCTTTTCCAAAAACTGGCGAAATCAGAGTATAGTTAACTAGACTACTGTACCCGCACCATTTTATCCATGCAGGAACTTTGGAAGTTTCTAACAGGATTATTCAAGTATTTTTCTGTCTTCACCAGGAAAAAATATTTTTGGAACAGAGTATGGTATCATCACTTGATCTTTAAAATAATGGTAAGCTAAATAAAGCTTTTGGTTTGTATTCCCCAATGGTATTCTCTGTTGATGCAATATATTTTGGTTTCAGATTTGCTGCTATATTATTGTATGTTTGCCTGTTGTAGGTTGTCTTTATTCTTTCCTTACAGGTTTGTTAGTACTACATTTATCAAAAAAAAAAAATATTTTTGTCCTTAATTTTTTTTTTCTTCGAGGAGGAAGGTATCAGATGTTAACGTATTTTTTCAGTTTTTAGTCAAACTTGTGATTTTTTTAACAATTAATATTAGGGCATTTAGTATATAAGTATTTATCTTTAAGGAAATTTGTATCATATATATTACAAGTTTTAATGTGTTTATTTTGCGTGTCCTAACCCGCTCGATAAAGTTTTTGAATTACCCTTTTAACACTCGTTATCTTTTTTGTTTACGTTTTGGGTACGTGACTGGAGACCTAGGTGAGGGGGGTGATAAGAGACATAGCGAGTGTTTGGCAGTTCAGTTTGGGCTTTCTACAAAGACCATACCCTTTTGATCTTCAGCTGCCGTACTTAGACGTTTTTTGGGTGCTGTCCTTCGCAGGTATGCTTCTGGCCACCTGCGGTGTTGCGTCCTGCTTGTATTACAGATGATTTGTGCCACCTGCGGCCTTATCTTGCTGCCACCTCAGTGGAAGATTTTTCCTGAGGTGATAGGAGCATTCAATTTACCAGGACGTCTTGGAATTTATTGCAGCTGTGGGGCCTTGATGCCCGTCAGGAGTCTAGTAGGGAGATAGATCCTAGGTAAGTGTTCTTTTTAGTATGGTCATGCAGGACCTCTCGACTCCTCCTTCGTGGTGCATCTGTGCTCCCCTGTTAGCAGAGTTCTGGAATTATTGGAATCACAGCGTTCTGTAAGGCAAGACATTTATTATCCTTCTGGGATCACGGACTCCCCTTCTGAGTGTGGGGAGATATTTTTTTTGTCATTCATTATCATTTATTTAAAGATATATCCTATAATGAAATGTTGAGACAGTCGAAATTTGTTGCCTCTTTTGGTTTGTTATGATATAATTATAAATTCTTGTGATGTTAACTGCCTCGTGGCTTTTATATTATTGTTTATATAATAAGTTTAGTTTATGAACATAGCTAGGAGATTAAGTGTTTTCTCCCTGTTACTCTTCGCCTTCCTTCCAAACCTATTTAGTTATGTGTATTGGTTATTTTATTCATTTAGATCTGGCCAGTTATATTGTATATTTTTACATATTTGCATTCATGTGTTTCTCTCACCTATCTCTGTTTGGGGCTTAGTTTTTAATAGTTAGGAATCCCAAGGGATTATTTAAGGACTAGAGTTTTTCCTTGGCAGTCACAAGGTTGACTTTGATTATTTTTGCTTGTTAATAAATATTGTTGAGTTTTCCTGAGTGTTTTCGTCTCCACTGACCATCTTTTGCTGGATACTCTGTAACAACACTGAGTTTACATCCTTTAGTGCAGACAAACCTACACCATGGCCCAACAAGGGTCGTAATACATCTACATGCACGAATTAGGACATTACTCCCCCCCCCCAAGCAAGCTCCTCACTGCGGGAGGAGGTGTGCTCTCACCCTCTCCAGTCTATGCTATATGAAGGACGCTCCAACCCGGAATAGGCATGGTATGTACTTGAACGAAATGCAATATAAAAATATATATATAGAAATCACCCCAAAAACAACACATCTTCCACAAAAATATGAAAAATGAAATAGTGCTTATAAAAATGTACATAAAACAATATTAATAATTCCACTCATTTCTTCTTAAGACCTCTGCAACCAAAACACAGAATACCCAAAGTGAGAAAAAAAAATCATAACATCAGGTCTACACAACCTCATCAATAACCTCCTTCTGGTTGCGGGCAATAGAGGCTTCTTGGGCGTGACAGTGGTAGGAATAGATATTCCTTCATCGCTCGATTTCACTTGTCCGGGTTTACGGCACAATTTTGCAACACAACTCACCACCACTATTTCAGCATTTATTTAAATCACTACAACACTTTCACTTGCATCTTTCAACCTGGGGCCACTAGCCGTTTTCGCGAGAAAATCATTCATCTTCCCGCCCTTCTCTTATTACATTAAGAATAAGGTAATCACATCTACACAATCTCTAACAGTACTCGCCTGATGGGTCTCACTTGACCTATTTAACCTCTGATTGTTTTTAGGCTCACTCAACACTGTTATACGTATTTCCACAATCAACAAAAATTACCACAACATTTTACGTATAAATTTAGCATTAAATTAACACTGTTGTCATCACGTTTATTTAAAATATGTTGAAATGAGGTCTGTTCAAACAACAACTACATCTTCTGGCACCACATGTATGTGTGCCTGATGATGTTCAGACACTGCACCACTAACAAAGCTTTGTATCACAACTGTGTTAGGCTTAATGATCTTTACTCAGTACAGACCCAAATACGCTGGCTATAGTTTATATTTCCTAAGTTGTAATCGTTTCAAATACATATGATCGCACACAAATACTTTTACCGGTGCGATTTTGAACCAACCATCATACTTTGAGCTGTGATTTTCATTAGCTCTATTCAAAAACCTTTCAGCGGTGTTCATTACTCTCCTCATTAGATTTAATAAATATACAACATATTGCTCCGTTGAATAATTAGGCAATTGTTTCGAATTAATGAGTTCCGTATATGGTAACACAAGATCCTGTCCTTACACTAAAAAGAAAGGCGTGTCCCTGAGCGGAGTATTATATGCAATGCTCAAAGCTAGCTCAGCTGTAGGAAGCATGGCGTACCAATGAATGGGGCCATTAGCCACTAAGTAACGCAAAATTCGCACTACTTCCCTATTATGCGACTCTACTAAACCATTTGCTGAAGGCCTATATGCGGTCACTGAAAAGTGTTTAATTTTCATCAAGTCCATGACCGATTTCACCACCTTATTTATATACTCAAGACCATTATCACTTATCAAAGTTTTCGGGCAACCAAACCTAGTATTGAAAGAGCACAGTGCCTGTGCTAAGGAATTTGTAGATTTATCCATCATTGCGTAAGTATGAGTGTACCGAGTAAATGCATCCACAAATACACATATATACTTATGTTGTATTAACCAAGTAGGAAATGGTCCTACTACATCCACATGCACTCTATAAAATTTAATGGAAACTACCAGCCACTTTCTGGCCTCTGGTACAGTGTTTTTATGTTCTTTGAAACAGTTACAAGCATGACAACTTTTTATATAATTCTCTATAGATTTTCTCATTCCTAACCAAAAGAAGGATTCACGTTCTCTCCTTAATGTCCTTTCAATCCCTAAATGCCCTGCATGCAGATTGCATATACAATGTGGATGGCTTGTTTAATTAAAGAGGGAGGAAGAACTACCTTTGCACAAAATTTCCCTCCCCTCTTCTCGTAAGCACAATATAAGACATAATTTTCAATAAAAAATTCTTACGAGGCACATTCAGAAATGACGGATAACTCTCCGATTCCCCTTTAATCACTGCTCGCATTCTTTTCATCCATTCCCCTTTTTTCTGTCCCTTTCGGACTTTTTTTATGTCCCGGCCTCCCAAGTCAATCAAACCTGCATCATCAGGTATTCATTCAGGACACCCCGGGTCATGTCCTCGGTCATCCACATATATTCCCCTTCGACGTTTGTACCCTTCTCTCTCTCCCCCCCCCCCTCTCTCTCGCTCTCTCCCGTCTACTGCAAGTGCATCATGAGAACTCTCATCCAGTTCTCTATTTCCTTTATTATGATGAGGGTCTTCAACATTTTGGTATGTTCTTCGTTCCTCTTTTGTGCCCTAGTTGTTACTCCTATTACTGCACCTCTAGAGAGAGCATCAGCTACCTTGTTAGCTTTTCCTTCTATGTGGTGAAAACCCTGTATATTAAATTCTAACAATCTCTCTATCCATATCACTTGACAAGAGGTCAAATCCTTTTTATAATATAAATCACGTAAGGGGCGATAATCACTTTGCAGCTCAATCGCCTGACCTAATAAAAAGAACTGATGGCTCTCAAAAACCCAAGGAATAGCCAAAGTCTCTCAATCGAATGTACTATAACTCATTTCTGTACCTTTTAACGACCGGGAAACAAAACAAATGGGTCTCTCTCTGCCTTCATCGTCTCGTTGAGAAACTACGCCACCCATAGCTACGCTACTTGCATCTGTTATTACTAAAAACGGGCAATCAAATCTTGGATATACGAGTAATTCATTGCTAGTTAAGGCAGCTTTTAAATGGTTAAAGGCCCTTTCTTCTTCCTCTCCCCAGTTTATTACTTTTTTTTCTGTATATCATTTAAGGGTCTCGCTATTTCTCCAAAACCTCTCATGAATTTACGGCAATACGTAGCGAGCCCAAGGAACCCAGCTACTTCCTTAGAGTTACGTGGCCTGGGGAAATCTGTAATAGCCGTTACTTTACTGGGACAGGGTTGGAGACTTTTTGTGGGGTTATTATATGACATATAGATTCGACCTGTTCATAGAAAAATTTGCACTTTGACAAATTTATTTTCATACCATTACGTCGCAATGCTTCTAAAATTTACAAATATTCTTATAATGTTTTGTGGCCGTTTTCCCTGTAATTATGATATCTAAATAAACAAGAACATTATGGCCATTTAAGGGCTACAAAACCGCCATCATTACTCTAGAAAAATGACTTGGAGCATTTTTAACGCTGAAAGGGTGAAAATTAAACTGAAATAATTGATTGTTAGCTATACATGCTGTTTTCCCATTTACTGTCTTCCTGAATGGGTATTTGATAGTATCCAGATTTTAAATCATCAGTTGTAAAGTATTTTCTATTCAGTATTTTCACAAGTAATTCTTCGATTGAGGGCAATGAGAATGCATTATCCTTAGTGACTGCATTCAATTTCCTATTATCAACACACAATCTTACCGAACCATCCTTTTTCCTAACAGCTGTAATTGGAGAAGCTCAGGGGGATTCGCTCTCCTCGATTATCCCTAGTTCTCGTAATTCATTCATTTAATTTTTTATCTCTCCCTGGAAATGAATGGGTACCTTAAAAGGCCTTCACCTAATAGGCTCCGCCTGCCCAGTTTCAATGCTAAAGGGGAATCGATTAATTCTTCCGGGTGGCTCATATCCAATTGCCATTACATCGGAATAATTATTGACAATCTCAAAACTACAGGCTGATAATCTGAGGGACATAATTTTTGCGCTTGCATAATCAAATTCCAAGTGCATTTTGTCTGTGCGGGCTGGAATTATGGCTCCTAACATCACATTATAAGCAATTTCCCATAACTCTAATTAACACACAAAATCACTTCATAAAAAAACTCTTTTATTTGACAAATTAACTATCGTTATATCAGCTCTGTTCTCTTTAATTTCTATCAAGCCCTCTAATATCATATTGGCCAAATTGTCATGGGGTTTAACAACTACCTTGGTTCCTTCCGCAAGAGATCGACACGGAGTCACAGATGCTCGTAAGGGTCTGGGGGGATAACACTTCTTCTCTCTCAGGTACAGCTGTTACCTACTTAAATGTCTCTCCTAGCTAACACACACACTTACTGTCTCATATATATATATATATATATATATATATATATATATATATATATATATATATATATATATATATATATATATATATGTATATATATACATATATATATATATATATATATATATATATATATATATATATATATATATATATATATATATATATATATATATATATACTGTATATATATACATATAGTTGCATAGATATATACCCACACACACACACACACACACACACATATATACATATATATATATATATATATATATATATATATATATATATATATATGCAGAAGAACCACAAGGAATATTAAAATACAAAATTTAATGGGAGATTTTATGCACAAAAATTTTGTATGGCTCTAGGAAACACTTTATCCCTAGTATTGAGTAATCTATATATGGAATTTTTTTTAAAGTAGAATCTTAAATAGCAACATACCTAATAATGTAAAATGGTTTCGCTATATTGACGATATAATATGTGTTTAGCCAGGAAATGAAAATTTAGATAACTTTTTCTCAGATTGAATAGTTTGGTACCATGAATAAATTACACTATGGATCTGGATAATAATTGTACCCTACGTTTTTTGGACTGTCGCATACACAGACGTAACAATAGACTCAAGTTTAGTGTATGCAGAAAGCCAACGATTATATATGCATATGTCCATTACTACTCAAAGCAAGGCAACAAAGTT
>NW_027168815.1:625379-630379 GCF_036898095.1 Palaemon carinicauda | reverse complement strand
ACATAAATTATTTTGTATATATTATGCTTGTATCTGCGCTCTTCCCTCGCACTAAAAAGAACCAGAAGAAACATGTCTGCGTTTTTCCTATGTAACATTGTCTGTTTCTCGAACATGTAATTTCCTGTTGCCTTGAGGTTTTGTATATAAAAGAGAGTGTTCTTTAATAAAGTTACTCAGTTGATTGCTTCCTGCCTTTGAGTCACAACCTTTCTCTCGGCCGTCACATTGGTGACCCCGGAAGTCGACTTACTCCCACCGCCTTCCACCCCCACCCTCGTCACCCCTCCATCGTTGGTACTATGGCGGACTCTACGGTAGTTGGTGCTGCAACTCCCCCATTGAAACTTTCATCGTTTGCCAGCGGAGAGGCGTTTGCTTGGTTTCAGCGCACAGAAGTCCAGTTTTGCATCAATGGCGTGACTCGCTCAACCACCAAAGCAGATTATGTTCTAGCGGCGATACCGAAGGACACCTTCCCAGAAATATCCGACTGGCTTTCTGAACAAGGAGACACCCCAATAGCGTATAACGCCCTCAAAACATACCTTCTGCAGTAGTACTCGCCGTCGCAACCCGCCCGTGTAGCAAAGCTTTTTCTGCTCTCGCAACAACCGTTGGAGGACCAAAGGGCTTCGCTTGCCCTCAGGGAAATGACCAGTATCGCTCGCCTTAAACCTGCCGCAGACGGCTCTCCTCGTGAGGTGAAACTACTTCGTGCCCTTTGGATACGCCGTTTACCCGGACCTATACGCGCTGTCATACCCGATGTCGACAGTTTACCCATAAATTACTTGATGACCAAAGCCGATGCCCTTATGGACAGCCACTTCAAGACCTCCATCAACGCCTCCACCCCTGACGAAGAGGATGACTATTCAACGTCAACCGAAGCTGACATGAATGCCGCAGGACATAAATGCCTACCCAGTGACGTGCAGAAGCGGCAACAAAGCCACCCACCACCCACCAATCTCTCGCGACCCAACAAACAACTTCTACAGCCACTTACTACCTCCCATCCACCGCAGTTTTGCTACTACCACTTCAGATTGGGGGCAACAGCGAAGAAATGTGCCAAGGATTGTCAGTGGCCAAAAACACGTGTAAGTAGGCCATCCCTCGTGGCGGTGGCCTCCCGTGTTTCTAATCTTTTCTTTTTATATGATGCAGGAACGGGCGTGCGATTTTTGGTAGACAAGGGTGCTTGTCGTTCTCTTTTGCCAAGGAAACTCTTCAAGACACGACGTAGTCTGTCTACATCTGCCGACGTCCGCTTGGTAGCTGCCAACGGATCTGCGATACCCAGCTACGGTTACGAGAACCTCACATTATCGCTCGGAAATGGTAAATTCATTTGGAAGTTTCTCGTTGCTGACGTCACATTGCCAATCCTCGGTGCAGATTTCTTCTCTCATTTAACCCTTCTAGTCCATGTCGCCCACCAACGATTGGTCAACGCAGACTTGTACTTGTCGACACATCTTCAACCCGCCCCCTCTAACCTCCCTCTGCACATCAGCGCACCCACGGATGCCTACGCCCACCTCCTCACGTCGTATCCGGAGGTTTTCCGTCCAGAACTTCGCCAAACGCCCACGGTTCCTGCCAAGCACGGTATTTATCACCATATCAAGACAACGGGACCCCCAGTCTTCGCAAAATTCAGACGTATGGCACCGGAATGATTGGCAGCCGCCAAACAGACGTTCGCCGAAATGGAGGAAATGGGCCTCTGCCCAAAGGCCTCCAGCCCATGGTCGTCACCCTTACACATCGTTCTGAAGAAAGACGGCTCCCTCCGTCCGTGCGGGATTTACAGGCGCCTGAACACGCAAACAGAACCGGATCACTACCCCCTCCTCAACATTGCCGACGTGACCTCCTACCTGCACAAAGTGAAGGTCTTCTCTACGCTCGACCTTCTGAAGGGGGATTATCAGGTGCCTCTGAACCCAGAAGATATCCCCAAGACCGCCTTCACTACTCCTTTTGGTACATACACCTTCAATTACTCCTCTTTTGGCCTTCGTAATACTGAGGCCACGTTTCAACGTCTCATGGATGGCATCTAAAGGGACCTCCCTTTTTGTGTATGTTATGTAGACGACATACTTGTGTTCTCCACCTCAAAAGAGGAACACCTCGTCACCTGCGCATCGTGCTCGACTGCCTGCAACAAAACGGCCTTCTAGTCCGGTATGACAAGTCTACCTTTGGCGCCAACGAAGTGTCGTTCTTAGGGCACTGCATCACTTCTGAAGGAGTCTCTCCCCTCCCTGAGAAAGTAGCAGCCGTTCAGAACTTCCCTGCGCCCTTGGCCGTCAAAGCTCTGCAGGAATTGTTGGGCATGATCAACTATTATCACCGTTTACTGCTCCCCTCTACGCCTCCCTCAAGGGCAAGCCAAAGGACCTGAAGTGGGGTCCCCTTTAAGAAGCAGCCTTCTGCAATGCAAAGAAGGCCCTATCAACTGCTGCGGCTCTCACTTTTCCTATCCCACATGCCCCTCTCCTTTTCTCCACCTATGCCAGCGACGTCGGTATTGGTGCAGTACTCGAGCAGGTGGTCAACGGCTCGCCCCACCCATTGGCCTTCTTCAGCTGAAAACTGTCCAAGGCAGAATCGGGTTATTCTACCTTCGATCGGGAATTGCTGGCGGTGCACTTGGCTGTCCGTCACTTTCACCATTTCTTAGAAGGTACGCCCTTCGCCATTCGCACAGACCACATGCCTCTGGTGCATGCCTTTACTCGACAGTCTGATGCTTGGTCTGCCAGGCAACGGCGACAACTCTCCGTCGTGGACGAATACAATTGCACCCTTCAATACGTCCCTGGTAAAATGAATCCCGTTGCCGATGCCCTGTCAAGAAAAACGTTGGCTGCCGTTCACCTGTGATTGGATTACACCGCCCTGGCTGAATCCCAATGACAGGATCCAGAGTATCAAGCTTGTAGGACATCCTGCACGTCCCTCCGTTGGGAAGACTTCCCCCTCGAAGACTCAAACACCCCCCTCCTCTGTGACGTCAGTACTGGCAGACCACGACCTTGGATTCCTGCTCCCATGCGCCGGCAGGTGTTTGATTTCATTCACGGCCTTTCACATCCCTCGTGCCGTTTTACTGCACAGCTGCTGAAGGCAAAGTTCATTTGGCACGGCATTTCTAAGATGCTAAGGATTGGGTCTGCGCCTGTACTTCTTGCCAAACTTCCAAAGTACATCCACACAGGGATTCAGGAGTGGGCACCTTTCCTTAACCTCAGTGTCGTTTCGCACACATTCACGTCGATGTTTTAGGCCCCCTACCCAAATCACAAGGACATCGTTACCTGTTTACCGTCATTGACCGCTCCACTCGTTGGCCTGAAGCCATTCCCATGGAAACTGCAACGTCCACCTCATGTACATCTGCCTTACTCTCAGGATGAATTGCAAGATTTGGTATCCCTGAGTATATTACTTCTGACAGGAGAACCACTTTCACCTCTCAATTGTGGATATTATTAGCGAATCTCTTGGGCATCACCCTACATCAGACAACGGCCTACAACCCTGCTGCCAATGGAATGGTTGAACGTTTTCATCGCACCCTCAAAGCAGCTTTGATGTCCCGCTGCAAGGATTGCAACTGGTTTACTCAGCTTCCCTGGGACTAAGGACCACTCCTAAAGACACCCTCGACGTCTCGGCAGCTGAAATGGTGTATGGCGACCCGTTGGTCGTCCCCGCCGGATTTTTTCCTCCTACAATCTCCTCCGACGATCTCCAGCGCATATGTCACGTCGTGGGAAAATTTACTCCATGCCGCCAGACTTACAAGCCCCCAGCGAAGCATCACATACCAACAGACTTGCACTCTGCAACGAACGTCTTCCTGCGCAACGACACTAGCAAGCCACTGCTAACGCCCCCTTACACGGGCCCTTTCCTTGTGATCTGACGCAGTCCAAAAGCCTTCCTACTTAACATTCGTGGCAAAGAAGATTGGGTCTCCATTGATCGTCTAAAACCTGCTTATCTTCTGCCAGATAACCCGCCTACAGGTCGCCTCTCTACATCAGGGCGCCCTATTTAACATGTACAGTATGTCATTTTTTAAGGGGGGAGCCATGTACCAACCGTGTGTCACACGATCGTACATAAATTATTTTGTATATATTATGCTTGTATCTGCGCTCTTCCCTCGCACTAAAAAGAACCAGAACAAACATGTCTGCGTTTCTCCTATATAACATTGTCTGTTTTGTGAACATGTAATTTCCTGTTGCCTTGAGGTTTTGTATATAAAGGAGAGTGTTCTTTAATAAAGTTACTCAGTTGATTGCTTCCTTTCTCTTGGCCGTCACAACCCTTTTAGGAGGTTAATTGTGGAGAAAAACTTTGCTTTGTGCCAGTAGGAGGTAACATCAGCAATGTTTGGGATATGTTATAGATCTGGTTCTTTCTGCATGTTAAGACACCTTTAATCCCCATAAGGGAGTAGGGAGCCATCCTTATTCATAATTATGAGTAAGAGCGATGACCATGAGCTTGGGAAGTTCTACAAAGCCTCATTTCTCTATTCTGGTGAACGTTTGTTCGTTAGTTGCAAAACGATCCAGTGCCAGATCCCTGAATTTGGCAAAGACTGCGATCCCTTTCCTCTTGATATGGTGATATATATCGTGCTTGGCAGAAACCGTAGGTGTTAGGCAATGTTCATGACTGAAGACTTCCGGGTACATCGTGAGGAGGTGGGTGTAAGCATTCAGGGATTCTCTGATGTCTAGTTAGAGGTTGGAGGCGGCCAGTTGAACAGGTGTTGACAAGTACAATTCACCATTGAATAATCATCAATGCTCCACAACCGACTGAGGTGATATTGTGCAAGGAAATCCGCACAGGTGACGGCAATGTTATGTTGGCTCCAAGGAATTTCCATTGGCATCTGGTAATCCCAAACAATTGTGTGAATGTCTTGTAGACATGGTTGGTGATCGCAGATCCGTTGGCAG